>NC_041402.2:14210693-14403193 GCF_900747795.2 Erpetoichthys calabaricus | reverse complement strand
AAATGTGAGTCACTGAAAGCAAAACAAACACTCGTTGGCACAGAAAGGCTGCAAGCGAAAACAAGCAGACGTCGCCCTTGGACTGTTATATCCTACTTGTCCCTCTTGAGCTGTGAGTCTGGGTGGAAGCTCCGCCCTGCAATGCACTCAGTCCACAAGTTGACTCCTCCTTCTGGGGCTGCCCAGGCTTTATAGGGGTTGGAACAGAAGGGGCGGAGTCAGTTGCCCTGCCTCTCACTGGGTGTCTTCTCAGCACTGTGGATGGAAAGGGAAATGTCACAGCGACAGCGCCCCCTCTCATCCCAGGGTGGTATTAAATACCTCTGATGTTTTTTATTTGATTCATGGGTTGTCCGTTTGGTTTGAGATAATAATACGCACCCAAATCCTTTCCCTTTGTTCTGGGCTTTCCTGTTTTCACTGCTTCCTCTCAGCATCACTCATCGAATTCTCCATGCTTATAGACGAAAGGGTTTTATTAGGAAAATGCGGCCGTGGTCACAACCCCATTGGTTTGCTTTAATGACTCTAAACTAGTCGTGTCGAGGCTTTGGTTTTCAGATGTGTGCGTCAATTTTATCATTGTTTTCAGTCATTAGCATTATAAATATAAACCTCGTTAACATGATCTGAGCAGATGTAAGAAAGTCGCTACCACACAGATGATGCCGGACAGCAGAATAGGCCCGTAAGGCCAGTTTTATTATTTTTAGACCATTATTTGGAATTTTATTGTCACTTTTTTTATTTTTACCCTTCCACTACATTTTTTCTGCGGTGGGCTGGCGCCCTGCCCGGGGTTCGTTTCCTGCCTTGCGCCCTGTGTTGGCTGGGATTGGCTCCAGCAGACCCCCGTGACCCTGTAGTTAGGATATAGTGGGTTGGATAACGGATGGATGGATACTACATTTTTTGCCTATTTTTAATTTTTTCTTTCAAACCCTGGCAACAGGATGGACACACAGATACGCAGACATTTGTCCTTTTAGTAAGGTGGATAAGCCAATTTCTCAGTCCAGCAGTTACTCCGAGTTAGACATATTCATATCACTGCCTGCAGTGTGCCATCTGTTGCAATGTGACTTGTAATGTATGTAGTAATAAAACACATTGCGTTTTTTCATTCCAACAGACGGTGCATCACAAATATAGTAGCACAGCTTTTATGAATCCCATACCAAATCCACCTATCATAAAATGATAAGTGTCTCTGTGTCTGTGTTTTTTCCATCTAGTTGTTATGTCTCTGTCTTTCCAACAGATAGCTCATCACAAACATTTATAGTAACAAAATGCATTGCATCTGCCATTCCAGCACGGGGTGCATCATCAACACTTGTTGTAATAAAATGCTTTGCATTTGTCATTCCAGCAGATGCTACATCACAAAAGTTAACACTGCATTTACAAATCCAGTATGTAATTGAGTGTCATTGCAGCCGGCAGTACCTATGAGCTTTATCATGTACTGTATGTCCCAGCATCTCATAACGCCCATGTAACCAGTCTTGAAATGTGTATGGAATGCCCAGCTAGACTATGGTTAAGATTGGGTATGTGTGAGAGTTATCTGACGGTGTTTTGTGTCTGACATTATGGCGGGCTGCAATTAGACTCACCTCAAATTGCATAAAACAGACTCATGTGTATTGTTTTTCTCATTCTAACAGATGGCGCATTGCAAACATTACCACTGCTTTTATGAACCCCATACTAAATTATACAACAGAGTATAATTGCAGCCTTCAACGACAATGAGGTCAGCCACAAAACACCCCAACATCACGCTGCACCCACAACATCACTCATGAAATGCCTATCAAATGCCGGGTTATGCTATAGATAAGAATAGGCTTGTTGGAGAATCATCTGACTTGGAGGGCATTTTGTGACTGATGTTGTGGCGTTACATGACCTAGGTCATACCTAGTGCAGGGCTGCAGTTAGACACAGCCCAAATGGCATATAGCAGAGACATGTATTGTTTTTGTCATTCCAACAGATGGTGCATCACAAACATTAGCACTACTTTTATGAACCTCATACTAAATAATTGCAGCCTGCAATACCTATGAGGTCAGTAACACCCATAACATCACTCCAGAAATGCCTATTGAATGCCCAGTTACACTCAGAGAGCATTTTGTGGCTGACATTGTTGCATTACGTGACCTAGTTCAGACCTTTTTCAGGCTGCAGTTAGACCCAGCCCAAATGGCATATAGCAGAGACATATGCGTTGTAATGCGTTTTATTCCTACAAATGTTTGTGATGCACCATCTGTTGGAATGACAAATGCAATGCATGTTCTTACTACATGCATTACAAAATGCATCCAATCGGTGGTGCACTGCAAAGGTTATTGCTGAAGTCTACATTGATTAATTTCAACTTGTCCTACAGTAGATGGGTTGCACAGCGAGTGGCATATGACAGAAATAGAGCATCTGCATGGACACACAGGTACACAGACACACACAGAGACATGCATCCTCTTAGTAGTCTCCATAGTGTTATGTTTACTCCTGGAAGGAGAAGTCAAAAATGTTGCATTAAAAAATGCTATTATGTGTAACGGAAACCTGTAAATACCAAAATGACAGCATAAATAAAGGAGAAAAGTGTATGGTGTTCACTGCTATGCTGATTTAGCATATGTCCTTCATGTGACACATTTTGAAGCAGTCGCCAACGGTGTCTCAGTCAGGACAGTAGAAGTCTGCTCCTTTGCATACCTTTCTTATATTTTTTCTGTTGCTTGCACTTGAAAGGGTAGAATGTCAGTGCCTGATCCGCCTGATCTACGTATCCCTTGTGCTATTGCAAGCTATCACAATGCAAGGCTTAGTGACTTCCACATTTCAATTGCTGCATTGCGAACAGTGCTTAGGGGGCTAACGTGTTTCTTGTCCTTCCACTTGCTTGCCACCATTGTGATTTTTTTTCCATGCACCTACTTGCACCTTACCAGGTATATCACAGCGGTTTGGTCTCGCAATGCCATATGCATCAATGTCACTATCCGTGGCAATGTCTGATGACCAATTCACATGGCATATTCAAAAGGCATATAACAAAGCCATAAGCTTTGTATTTGTCATTCCAACAGATGGCACATCACAAACATTTGTAGTAACAAAATGCATTGCATTTGTCATTCTTACAGATGGCGCATCACAAACATTTGTAGAAACATAATGCATTGCATTGGTCATTTCATCAGATGCCGCATCACAAACATTTGTAGTAATAAAATGCATTGCATTTGTCATTTCAACAGATGGCGCATCACAAACATTTGTAGTAACAAAATGCATTGCATTTGTCATTTCAACAGATGGCGCATCACAAACATTTGTAGTAACAAAACGCATTGCATTGGTCATTTCATCAGATGCCGCATCACAAACATTTGTAGTAATAAAATGCATTGCATTTTTCATTTCAACAGATGGCGCATCACAAACATTTGTAGTAACAAAATGCATTGCATTTGTCATTTCAACAGATGGCGCATCACAAACATTTGTAGTAACAAAACGCATTGCATTGGTCATTTCATCAGATGCCGCATCACAAACATTTGTAGTAATAAAATGCATTGCATTTGTCATTTCAACAGATGGCGCATCACAAACATTTGTAGTAACAAAACGCATTGCATTGGTCATTTCATCAGATGCCGCATCACAAACATTTGTAGTAATAAAATGCATTGCATTTGTCATTCCAACAGATGGCGCATCACAAACATTTGTAGTAACAGAATGCATTGCATTTGTCATTCAAACAGATGCCGCATCACTACCATTTATAGTAACAAAATGCATTGCATTTGTCATTCCAACAGATGGCACATCACAGACATTTGTAGTAACAAAATGCATTGCATTGTCATTCCAACAGATGGCGCATCACAAACATTTGTTGTAACAGAATGCGTTGCATTTGTCATTCCAACAGATGGTGCATCACAAACATTTGTAGTAACAGAATGCATTGCATTTGTCATTCAAACAGATGGCACATCACAAACATTTGTAGTAACAGAATGTGTTGCATTTGTCATTCCAACAAATGGAGCATCACAAACATTAACACTACTTTTACAAATCCAGTTACAAGTGGCACAACAAAGTGTAACTGCAGCCTGCAATACCTATGAGGTCAGTCATGTTACAACCTAACATCACGTAACGGCCACAACCATTGGTTCAAGTAGTAGGCCAGTTTCAGCTTGTTCTAAAACTGGTTCATTTACATGCCCTTGTGTTTTGGTTGAAGGCTCCACTCCCTAATGAATATTGTTGCATGGAAATAATCATGATTTGTTTGCAGCGTGATGTTATTTGGTCCACTAGATGGCAGCAGAATACCGCTCCAAGTGGTGTCTGGGCTTCATAATGTAAAGCGGATCATTACACATCACCTCAAATCTGACTCAGGCTTTAAACCGCATTTACATAAAATTCCGAGCCCGAGGAGGTTAAGGTGGATAGTTACGTCCTGAAAAATTAACACTCAAAATAAACAAAAGACACTGGTGATGTGGGATTGACTTTTTGAGACTCTTGACCAATAAGTGAGGCTGAGAGGCGGGTCCCATGTGACTTTCTCTTCCTGTTTATGAGGTGTGTAGATTTTTTCGGAAGAATCCGTTTTATTTTATTTTAGCAGTTAGATACGTGTTTGTAACTCCGTGGTACTGTAAGATGCTGACGTGTATTTGATGTGCTAATACATGTAATTACCGTGTTTTCTCATTACTATTTTTCAATGTGACTCATTCTTACAAAATTATTCAATCAAAATTGTGGTAAGTTGTCTTTTTGAAGAGCTGAATAAAAATGTGAAATATTCCAACTTTGGATACCGTTAGTTAATGCGTGTGAGTGTTACGCCAGACGTACATTTTCTAGCTTATTTAAAGGATCCTGACGACCACGGGAACATTTATGGAATGTGCCTCCTTTGTAAAGTGTGGTGTGTATTTTAAAAGGTAAAAAAATAAAATGTTATGCGTGAAGGGATTACGGCGTAAAGAAATTTAGACGGCTTTTCTTTTTATTACACTGACTAAGGGAGCCAGCGCAGGTCTGCTCATTAAGTGCCAGACGCGGGCTGCTTTCAGCCTCAGACTTCCCCTTCAAAGTTGGAATTCCAGCTCGTGAATCAGCGCGGAATGAAAGGCACATCCCTTTTATCGAGCGGTCAGAGTTTAGTCAACATAATCCAGCGGTACCAG
Organism: Erpetoichthys calabaricus; assembly: GCF_900747795.2. Taxonomy (NCBI): domain Eukaryota; kingdom Metazoa; phylum Chordata; class Cladistia; order Polypteriformes; family Polypteridae; genus Erpetoichthys; species Erpetoichthys calabaricus. The sequence continues at coordinate 14,397,947 of NC_041402.2, read as the reverse complement.
GAGCGCTTTGGTGCAGCCCGTCACTTGGCACAGCGCTGCCTCCGACTTCAATGGCTTCATTGTTATCTTAAGAAGAAAAACGCAGAAAAGAAAAAAAAAGTAAAGGAATGCGAGGCTTTGCTCCGTCTATCTCAAGTGCCTCGCTCCGCGCCCGGGGAGCCGCGATGATTAAGTGAGTGATAGGATGCGGGGGTCTCGTGGGGGTGGGGGCTTTCCTGGCAGACTCGTACAAGATGCTGAGTGTAACAATCTTCACATGAAAAGTTAACCTCAGGGGGCCCAAGCAAATGTGAAAACTCGACACGCAGCTCAGGAACGAAATCGCGGACCACACACTCATGCAGGTGTTTTCAGAATTTTTCATCCATTCATCATCTCAGGCTTTTTCCATTACAGTTGGCTACTTTGGCTGCCTCACAGCTCCAGAGCTCCCTGGCAAGAACCAGGCGGGCTGATGGCTGTGTGGAGTTTGTGTTCTGATTTTACTCCAAAACCCTAAAGACCTGCCCGTGAGGTAAAATGGGTAGCCCCACTGTAATCCACTATGAGAAAGTGGCAGAGCGACCTGCAGTGGTCTGGCACCCTGGGCTTTGTGACCACTGGTGCCAAAATCACCAGTGATGGCAAAACTGGGTTTAGAACTGGATAGCTGGATGGCTGAGGAACCTTGTTACGACACTCTGGAAAATGAACGTGTGTCAGAGGTCATAAAATCCACTGTGACATAGTCGCACTGCTGACAGAGGGGCTTAGGTAGGCATCTCTGTTATATAGTGCCTTTCAATATGTCTACTGTGTAGTAACTCTTAGATCTAATATACCGACAGTTGTATTTGTCTGTTCTGTAGTGCCTTTCCCATCTATCTGTTTATGTAATTTATCTAATTTTGTGCCTTTCAATATACCTATTCTGTAGCGTCTTTCCTATGCATCTGATGTAATGCCAGTCAATATGTCTGTTATATACTAACTATATAGATTTCTATCTAATATACTGTCTTTCATAGCTATGTAATATAGTGCCTTTTATATTGATCTATTATATAGTGCCTTTCAGTATATCAATTATGCAGTACCCTTCATGTCTATCTAATGCTGTGCCTTTCAAATCTCTTATATGGTACCTTTTATAGTTATCTTCTCTATGGTGCCTTTCCTATCTGTTAATTTATTAACAGATCAACATACCTGTCAACATACGTATTAGATAGATAGATAGATAGATGAATGTGAAAGGCACTATATAATGGATAGCTAGATAGACAGATAGATAGGAAAGACACTATATAATAGATAGTTAGATGTGAAAGGCACTATATGATAGATAGATGCATATGCCTTTCAAAATCTCTATTATTATTTGTCTATATATTATATAGTGCCTTTTCTATCTACAGTATCTATCTATCTATCTATCTATCTATCTATCTATCTATCTATCTATCTATCTATCTATCATTATATAGTGCCTTTCATATCTATCTATCTATCTATCTATCATTATATAGTGCCTTTCATATCTATCTATCTATCATTATATAGTGCCTTTCATATCTATCTATCTATCTATCTATCTATCTATCTATCTATCTATCTGTCATTATATAGTGCCTTTCATATCTATCTATCTATCTATCTATCTATCTATCTATCTATCTATCTATCTATAGTGCATTTCATATCTATCTATCTATCATTATATAGTGCCTTTCATATCTATCTATCATTATATAGTGCCTTTCATATCTATCTATCATTATATAGTGCATTTCATATCTATCTATCTATCTATCTATCTATCTATCTATCTATCTATCTATCTATCTATCATTATATAGTGCCTTTCATATCTATCTATCTATCATTATATAGTGCCTTTCATATCTATCTATCTATCTATCTATCTATCTATCTATCTATCTATCTATCTATCTATCTATCATTATATAGTGCCTTTCATATCTATCTATCTATCTATCTATCATTATATAGTGCCTTTCATATCTATCTATCTATCTATCTATCTATCTATCTATCTATCTATCTATCTATCTATCTATCTATCATTTATATAGTGCCTTTCATATCTATCTATCTATCTATCTATCTATCTATCTATCTATCTATCTATCTATCTATCTATCTATCTATCTATCTATCTATCATATAGTGCCTTTCGTGTTCTGCAGATATTTGTGAGATGCTCACTCAGAGACAGACCTCCCAGTATAATTGAGTGAGTGATTCATTGATGGAGGGTTTAATTCAGTGATCCTCTTGTTAAAATTACATTTAGCATTTTGCAGTGCTGCATGTCACCCGTCCAAAGAAGTCGAGAAGTTCTGCAGCGCTTTCAGTAATCCGACATGGCCAGAGTCTGCTGGCACAATTTGAGATGTACTTAAATGTGGGCAGACCTCAGAATGGCGACTTCAGCGAGTGAGAAGACCGAGTGTCTGCAGCTAAGGAGCTGGATAGCGCCCCCTTGAGGAAAACGAAACAGTCAGTCAGTCATTCTCCAACCCGCTATATTCTAACACAGGGTCATAGGAGTCTGCTGGAGCCAATCCCAGCCAGCACAGGGCACAAAGCAGGAACAAACCCCGGGCAGGGCGCCAGCCCGCCGCAGGGCACACACACACACACACACACCAAGCACACACTAGGGACAATTTAGGATCCCCAATGCACCTAACCTGCATGTCTTTGGACTGTGGGAGGAAACCCACACAGACTCGGGGAGAACATGCAAACTCCACGCAGGGAGGACCCGGGAAGCGGACCCAGGACCCCTAACTGTGAGGCAGCAGCTCTACCACTGCGCCACCGTGCCGCTTCAAAACGAAACACATATTATGGAATATATTTTTCAAGCTGCTGTCTGGCTTATTGAAACAGTCAGTCACAATCTGTAAGCAGCTGGCTGATCATTCTGTGTGACGTTTTGAAGTGGAAATTTTGTACATTTTCCTCACCGGCAGAGTAAAATCACCATATCTTAGAGGGAGTGTTAATAAGTAGTAACAAACCAGTGTGTGATTAGATTCTATGTTTTTAAAAAATCTGCCTTTTCACCCGTCTACATTACAACACAAAGCCGGTGTTTTCAGAAGTATGCATCTCTGGAAAGCGTTTTCAAATGTCTGTTTTTGGGAGGTTAAAAACGCTGGGGTATCGTGAACGAAAAGCAAAAACAGTGACTAATGTCTGCATTTTTAAGTGAAAATGTAGTACTGTGAACGTAGCCTTAAAAGGAAGGGTGGTACATTTTAATTGTTTCTTCATTGTTTGGCTGATGCCCACCTTTTGTCTTTTTTTTAAACAGGCGTGAACTGTGAAGTGGAGATCAATGAATGTGAATCTTCTCCCTGCCAGAATGGAGCCTCTTGCATGGACTATGTCGACTTGTTTTTGTGCGTCTGTCCAGAGGGTTATGAGGGCTCACTCTGCGAAATTAACATCGACGAATGTGCCAGACAGCCGTGCCAGAATGGAGGCACCTGTCAGGATGCTGTTAATGGGTGAGGTGACTTCCAAAAGGTAGATGACTCGTGTTTATAGCTTTATGGTCGTGTTTGTCCTCTCCAGTGGGCTATCCCATTGAAGTGAAGAAAGGAGGGCTGTTTTACCATAGAAGGGTCATAGGGTGACCCTCTTTATTACGTAGACCTGAACAGAGTGTCCCATGATAGCCGTCACATGTTTACACTCAACAGCCTTCATCTCCACTTATGGTCGCTGTCAGGGTCGACAGATTTTATGGCAACATTTTTCCCTCCTTCTTCTACATCTGCGACCCCAGGTAACACAACTGAGCACCAAACCAAGCAGGAGAGAAGGTTTACACTTTTAGTCGTGAATTACAGATGAACGTTCTCGATCCTTGAGGTTCCCAATGTACCTAAAACAGAAGCAGAAGTGGGGCAAATGACATTAATTACAACCTGGATAGATAGCAGGTCTTCTTGCTAGGAGTCCAGGCACCCATCTTGTTATGCTCTGATCTAATCCATCTCTGATCCATCATGGCATGATGGAGTGGGAGCCCTTGATCTTCTGTATTAGCTCTGAATGATTTGTGATTCCCTGACGCAGCTGTTGGATCACTGGGATGTTGTATCTTAGGGGCCGACTCCCCTCTTATGTTCAGTCCTTGTACACTTTGACCACTCCTGGCCTGGCATGGCTTAGGTCCTTGAATGTTCTACCAACTCAGCATGTCACCCATAGCCCTGGGCTGATGTAAACTTGCATATTTACAGTTTTCATGTAATGGCCTCTAGTTTTTGGTGTTCACTGGTTCTGATCTGGTCCTCTCTGAAGAGAACAGGCTTTTGTTCTGACTGATGAAGTCAATCTTCATGTCAATAGCACAACTTCATGAAATGGAGGTCCATGCTTCTCCTATGTCTTCCCCTGAGCAGGTACACTAATAAATGTGGACTTTTAGGTTTAATAAAATACCTAAAACAGAAGCAGAAGTGTGGCAAATTACACCAATTACAACGTGGATAGATAGCAGCTGTTCTTGCTAGTAGTCCAAGCATACATCTTGTTATGTTCTGATCTAATCCAACTCTGATCCTTCATGGTTTCTGAATGGCATGACGGAGTGGGAGACCTTGATCTTCTGTATTAGCTCTGAATGTTTTGTGATTCCCTGATACAGCTCTTGGATCACTGGGATGTTGTACCTTAGGGGCCGACTCTCCTCTTATGTTCAGTCCTTGTGCACTTTGACCAGTCCTGGCCTGGCATGGCTTAGGTCCTTGAATGTTCTACCAACTCAGCATGTCACCCATAGCCCCAAGCTGATGTAAACTTGCGTGTTTACAGTTTTCATGTAATGGCCTCTAGTTTTTGGTGTTCACTGGTTCTGATCCGGTCCTCTCTGAAAAGAACAGGGTTTTGTTCTGACTGGTGAAGTCAATCTTCATGTCAATAGCACAGCTTCATGAAATGGGGCTCTGTGCGTCTCCTCCTATGTCTTCCACTGAGCAGGAACACTAACATATGTGGACCTTTAGTTTTAATGAAGTATCTGAAACAGAAGCAGAAGTGTGGCAAATGACACCAATTACAACCTGGAGTAAGTAGCAGGTCTTCTTGCTAGGAGTCCAGGCAGCCATTGTGCCCAATGGATAGGGGGCTCTTTCATCTTGTTATCTTATAGATACTCCTGTTATCTCAAGTCAATGGAGGTGGTGCCACCTAGTGGTGATGCAAGCTGCTCTCTGCGCTCTGTCGTTTCCCGACTTGGCCACTAAGGTCATTGTGCCTGCTGGTGGTAGATGGCCGTGTTACGTTACGTTTCTTGTGAAGAGCAGGCGGTTGGTCTCATTGGCACAGCTGTCTTCATGGCAGTCAGTTAGGCTACTCTTGTAACATAATCATTACTTTGTGATTTTGATATGTGAGTTATGATCTGACTTTTATTTTTAATTTGTTCCTTGGCCTCCAAAATTTAGTGTAGTTTTAGAAGTTTTGGAAGGTAAGAAATCTCTTGACTCTATTATTTATTTATTTTTATGTCTTTTATTATCGTTAATAATGATTGATGTCCTCCATGTTGTTTTCATGCTTCGGGATGGTTTTGTTGATGGTGTGATATGAGGAAAAATTAAAAATTAAAGGCACCTAATGCCAATAACCGTGAGCAGATGAACATCATAGTCCTTTTACTTCTCAAGAGCCCCCCAACAGGTCGATGAATTTCTTTTTTTTCTTTTTTCCTCAGGTATCACTGTGACTGCCATGAAACGGGATTTGTGGGGGACGCCTGTGAAATTGACATTCCCGAGTGCTCGTCTAACCCTTGTGCTAACAACGGGAGCTGCCTGGAGGGAATTAACGGCTATTCCTGCCAGTGCTGGTCAGGTGAGTCCTGAGTTTTTATCTACGGGACTCTTATTAAATGCTTATAGTATAAGTATTTATAGTCTGGTTAAGTAACTAGAGACAAAAACAATGGATAAGAGGAAAATACGGTCAGTCATCAGTGGAGTACCTTGGGGGTCTGAGCTTAGGATGCTCCTCTAATTCAATTAATGGTACCAGCACTGGAGTGGCTACGAAACCCTGAGGAGGCAGCAAAACTTAGAAACACAGCTTAAAGTGGAAAAGCACAAAATGCTGCATGCAATAAAAAAAATATTAATTATAAATACAGTGGACACAGAAACTAGTCAGACCCCCTCACTTTTTACACATTTAGTGATGTTGCAGCCTTGTGCTAAAATCATTTACATTCTTTTTTTAAATCCTCAAGCAACACTCAATGCCACACAATGACAAAACAGAAACAGGATTTACAAAACTTGGGGAAATTTCTTAAAAATAAAACACTTGAATATCCCAGTGACACAAGCATTCAGACTCTGTGCTATGGTACTGGATATTTAGTTCAGGTGCTTCCCATTATATGGATCATCCTTGAGAGGTTTCTGCACCTTGTGTGGAGTCCACCGCTCACCAACTGTGCAAAAACCTTCACAAATTGAGAAAATGATGTCGCCCTTACAATTAACGATCTCTCGATTTCAGTTTTCCTGAGCTTCATGTACACGATATTGTTTTTTTTCCATGAATCAGCAACACCAGCCATTTAAATCACGTAGTCGCAGCATTTAAATCATGTGAGCGTAATCCAACCTTTTCATTGGTAGATGGTCTTTCCTCATTGGTCAGTGGAGTTGCTAGGTTTTGTCTTGCATTATGTACAATACTGTGTACATGCTAGCGTCTTCCATCGTGCTGTGACCGGAATGAAGACATATTTGACCATCACCACTAGTGCTGGGCGGTATACCGGTTCATACCGAAAACTGGTTTTTATTTTTTTTATGATATGGATTTTTCTTATACCGCAACACCGGTTTAAATTGCCTAAATGACGTTTGGAACGTGGCGCAGCGGGAAACTGTTCAAGTGGGGACCTTTTTCACTGCTACACCGCTAAACACAGATTTGTTGCACTAGGGCTCTTTTTCACTGCTACACCACCAAATAGTCGGCAGTAGCATAGGTATGCTGCGCGGTGAAAATGGACAGAGAGCATTCCGAAACTGATCTAAAAGTAAAGTAGAACACGATGAACAAAAGAACTTTTGCCGAAAAAAAGGAGTCATGTCCGTCGCCTGGAGATACTTTAGTTTTAAAAGGTCAGATGTGTAAATACTGTTTCTATACTACTGGATAATACTGCAAGCCAAGTTGTACTTGTTTCTGTACTTGCTAGTGTATGTTTTGCTTGTATTCATCCTGCGATGTATAACGAAGATATTTTTAAAGTTCTGAACACTCTGTCGGCTAAGTTAATAACTAGTTTTAATTTCACAAAGACGTTTATCGTGTGATGATTGGTAATGTGGAGAAAGAAAAAGCGTAAGGATTAACAACTGGGTCGGGGAACACTTAACACAAAGTATTTGATGTGCTGCATTAACTTGTGACGGGGTTTGAGAAAATGTAGTAAATTAAACATTGATTTTAGGATGAAGTTTAGTTTACAACATTCTACTTTAATTATAAAATAAACTATGAGAATAAAATGGAAATGTCGACTTTAATCTTGACATAGTCAACATGTCGAATTTATTCTCGACATACAGTTTGTTTTTTTCTTCCGTGTCCATATTTTTTTTTCTTCACAGTGGCCCTAATGCGCTTCCATAGGGCTATACCACAAACAGCATTATAAATGCAAGTTGCAGTTTTTATTATTTATGTATATAGCTTAGCTTGAAGCAAGGTCCATATTAATGCAGTTTGCCTAAATGACAGTACAGTTGGAAAGATGTCATCACCAAGTTGCACTTGTTTTATTTTATTTTAATTTGGTGAATACTGTGTAATGCACCTGGGCTTGAAGCCTTGAAGTAATGGTGCAACTATCAGTAATACTATTATGTATTTTATCTATACTAATAAAAGGCAAAGCACTGACTGACTGACTGACTGACTGACTGACTGACTCACTCATCACTAATTGTCCAACTTCTCGTGTAGGTGGAAGGCTGAAATTTGGCAGGCTCATTCCTTACAGCTTACTTACAAAAGTTAGGCAGGTTTCATTTCGAAATTCTACGCGTAATGGTCATAACTGGAACCTCTTTTTTGTCCATATACTGTAATGGAAGAGGCGGAGTCACATATCGCGTCATCACGCCTCCTACGTAATCATGTGAACTGAAAACAAGGAAGAGATTTACAGCATGACTCAAACGCGGGAACGAAGGTAAATGACGTTAATTGTTGAGTGTCTTTTAATACTGTGTAAGCATACATATTAACACGTGCAATTAAACGTGTGCATTTACGGGGTGATTTCTCAGGCTGGGTGGCACAGTGGGTAGCGCTGCTGCCTCGCAGTTGGGAGACCTGGGGACCCGGGTTCGCTTCCCGGGCCCTCCCTGCGTGGAGTTTGCATGTTCTCCCCGTGTCTGCGTGGGTTTCCTCTGGGCCCTCCGGTTTACTCCCACATTCCGAAGACATGCAAGTTAGGTGGGTTGGCGATTCTAAATTGGCCCTAGTGTGTGCTTGGTGTGTGGGTGTGTTTGTGTGTGTCCTGTGGTGGGTTGGCACCCTGCCCGGGATTGGTTCCCTGCCTTGTGCCCTGTGTTGGCTGGGATTGGCTCCAGCAGACCCCCGTGACCCTGTATTCGGATTCAGCGGGTTGGATAATGGATGGATGGATGTTTACATAACCTCTAACACACTACTTCTCCGCTGCGAAGCACGGGTATTTTGCTAGTTGTTATTATTTATTAGTTTAAATATTATGCAGTTTAACGATGGTAAAATTGTTTAAAAAGTCACTTTAACGTGTCAGTGGACAGAGATTGTTAACATTAACAAAGTGTAGTTGGTTTACAAAAAATATTTACTATTTATTCCTTTTCTAAGACGTGTTCAGTGCAATCCAACTTTTGACAAACACCTCTGGATATTTTACTAAGTCTAAATGCCTCTTTGGATGGTTGAAAATATGTTGTCAAAATCATAGTTTAAGCTTTTGCAAAATTTGTTCAATTAAAGGTTCTATATTTTGACTGCATCTGTCATGCAATGTGATTCCTTCTATTTAGTGCCACCCCCTTGAAAACTATCACTTTATGGGGCCATGCAAACCTGGATTAATACTTGTGTGCAAATTAAAATGTCTTTTTGTACGATGTACAATTCTCATAACAGTCTAATAGGTTATTCTTAGCCAGTCTACTGCAGTAATTGCAGTGGAAAATGTGGTTAACATCCACTCATGCATGGGGAAAAAAATACCGTCTAATACCGTGAAACCAGCAGAATTTAGAAAAATACCGTGATATAGAATTTTGGTCATACCGCCCACCTCTAATCACCACTATATTATAACATCTGGAAAGACCCAGAGAAACGTAAAAAAAAAAAAAAAAAAAATTTTGAAAGAAAATGGCAGTTACTAGGGTTTTCCATTGCACGTGAGACCTGTGGTCAGTTCCACTGATTGCACAGGATTAGGAAAGGCAGACACGTATCTGTAGACAGTCCCACGGTCATGCCGAACAACCAGGCCTTGAAGGAATTGCCAGCAGCACTTAACTCTAGAATCCCTTAAGCCTGCAAAAAAAACTTGTAATCCTGGTCCACTTTAAATTCCGTTGCAGCTCCTCATCAGCGTCTTTTGTTTTGTAAATGTGTCGATCAGCACAAGCAGCCTGCTATCCCATCCCTCCTCCAACGCAGCTTTAGTCGCACACAAAGCTCTCCCAGCTCAAGTCTGTTTATCTGGGTGTGAGGTGCCTGGAGTTGTGTAGGGTAAATAATATATATCGTTATTTGGAATTCATACATTTCATGTGTGTTCTGTGACTGCAATGATCTGTGTAAATGAAGCGGTTAGGAGTATGTGCTGATACAGTGCATTGCCGCACCCACCACATGACAAGCCAACTCAGGATCCCAGTTTAGGACCCGAGTGCAGCCATGCAATGGGTAATACCTCAGCACCACACTAGTTCAGATGGAGTGGAACAGTGTGAGTTTTTTTTTATGGTGGCTAGTGCCAGTTCTGTCACCAACCCTCAGGTTTTTCCCTGCAGGCCCACTTGCAGGGCTGGATGCAGATTAACATCATACCCAGGACGGAGCAATTGCAGGTTAAGGGCCTTGCTCAAGGGCCCAACAGAGCAGAGTCCCTTTTGGCATTTACGGGATTCGAACCGGCAACCTTCTGATTACCAGTGCAAATCCCTAGCCTCAGATCCACCACTCCGCCCTAAATGTAAATTAGAACATTAGAACACTCTACACGAGAACAGGCCATTTAGCCCAACAAAGCTCGCCAGTCCTATCCACTTATTTCTTCCAAAGAAACATCAAGTCGAGTTTTGAAAGTCCCCAACGTCTTACTGACTACCACACTACTTGGTCGCTTGTTCCAAGTTTCTATCGTTCTTTGTGTAAAGAAAACCTTCCTAATGTTTGTGCGAAATTTACCCTTAACAAGTTTCGAACTGTGTCACCGTGTTCTTGACGAACTAATTTAAAAATAACAGTCTCAATCCACTGTACTAATTCCCTTCAGAATATTAAACACATCAATCATGTCACCTCTTCATCTTCTTTTGCTTAAACTGTATAGGCTCAGCTCTTTTAATCTTTCCTCATAATTCAACCTCTGTAGCCCTGTAGTAAATGAACAAAGGTAATGCGTAAATGAAGGACGACACAAAATGTGAGGCAAAAAATATTGAGCACATAACTAAAACAGAAACGTTTTTCATGTTCTACTAATAATTGGCCAAGTGCCGACGTGAAGTGTATAATGTGTGAGGACTAAAGTCCAAATATCAGATAAACACTTTCAGAAAAAACACAGATATAACAAAACAAGTGTGCTTTTTTCTCTAGAATTTAACCAAAGTAAAAGAAATTGGGATAGGGTACGACACCCACCCACATACGTATACATCTGCATAGCTGGTGCAGAGGTAAGAACTGCTCTCTCCAAGTAGAGAGGCGGCAGGTTTGATCCTGGGTCCTTCACTCTTTAACTCTTTTGAGTAGTGAGCGGCTATTATTATTACTATTATAGAATAAAAACATACATTTGATTTATTTGAGTCTATAACAGCCGATGTAAATTTATGGTACTTGTAAAAGTTAGCGTTATTTACTTTTCATTCAGTTTTATTCACTCAGTCACGTTCACGCGTCCCCCAATCTGACACTGTTAGTTTTCAAATAAAGATGTGCTATAACAGAGGTGAACTCGGATGATGATGAGGGTTCTACATCAGAGAAAGAGAACAGAAGCCCTCCACGCAAAAAACGTCCACTCACATATAAGAACAATGCAGCTGCACCAGGTGTAAAGGCGAAAGATTGCACCATTTGGATGCAGCAAGAGGTCCAGCGTCATCCTGCCAGTGCATTTCCTGTCATCCTACATTTACACAGATCGTTGTAGGTATGGAACACACATGAAATCTATGTGTTCCAAATAATGATATATTATTTACACTTTGCAATTCAAGGCACCGTCCCATATAAGTAGAATTCAGCTGGGAGAACTTGGTGTGTGACTAAAGCTGCGTCGGTAGGGGATGGGATATCAGGCTGCCTGCTACCGGCGTCGATCAACACATTTGCAAAACAAAAGATGCTGATGACGAGGTGAGAGGGAATTTAAGGTGGCCCGGGTTTACATGTTTTTTTGTTGGCTTCAGGAATTTTACTGTTAAAGACAGGATTGTGATGAAGTGCACATCTGGGGAGGGCTACAAAACAAATCCTGCAGCATTAAAGTTCCCAAGAACACAACTGCCTTCATAATTCTTAAATGGAAGAAGATTGTAACAACCATGACTCCTGGAGCTTGCCACCCGGCCCAACTGTACAATCATGGGAGAAGGGTTATGATAAGAGAGGTAATCAAGAACCTGATGATCACTGTGGCTGAGTTCCATTGAACCTGTGTGGAGATGGGAGAAACCTCAAGAAGAACAACCATCAGTCTAACACTCTGCCGATCTGGGCTTCATGACAGAGTGGCCAGACGGAAGCCTCTCCTCCGTAAAGACACATGGAGGTCTGCTTGGAGTTTACAAAAAAGGGCACTTGAAGGACTCTCAGACTGTGAGAAACGAGATTCTCTGGTTTGAAGAAACCCAAGAAACCGGCCACCGCTCATCACCTGCGTAATACCAGCTCAACAGTGAAGCATGGTGGTAACAGCATTGTTCTCTGGGCTTGTTTTTCAGCAGCAGGGACTGGGAGACAAGGCAGGGTTGAAAGGACAACTTAATGTGTTGTGGAAAACACAACGTCTTCAAAGACGACAGTCACAGAGTCCAGATGAGATGCAGAACAATTCTTTATATGGAGTGAGCAATTAATTAAACAATTCATTCTCTTTTTATACATTTCTATTACCAATACATCATGTCATCTAACTCTTAATATGCAGAGCTTTGTCATCTTAACCAATCAACTACAGCCACCAGTAGTTTTGTATACGTGTCGATTCTTCCATTATTCTGAACACCGCCTCGATAATAGGGGTGTTTTATGAATTTTCCCATTGGACTTATCAATGCCTCATATGAGAGACCTTGGGCTTTCTTTCCTATTTGTTTATCCTCACTTTCCAGAGGGTTGTTTATTACTCATTTACTTCATTTTAACATAAGTGTCATAATTTAGGCTGGAAATTGATGCGTTGCCTTTAAGAGAAGCCATATTGTGTACTGTTGTTAGGGTCACGACCCTCGTTTCTAGGGGCGGAGTCTTATCTCTGGCAATAGCTGCGTTTATGTGGCTTTCCACGGCGTAAATAGAATAACACTTCAGCAGGTAAGAAATTTTATACTGAAAAATAAGTAACACGATCATCCAAATCATAAAACAAATGTCGTCTTCCTCCAGCTCTTGAATTCTGGCCCAGAATGCCGCAGCCTCAAACAACTGGTCCTCAATTTCTTTTATTTTATTATATTTTCTGAGCCAAATTGATGGCGAAAGGCCGGTCCTCCAGGCCTCATAATAGGAACAAAAATGCACATCAACAATATCCATCTGCACATTACAACTATGATGTTGGTGGGTTTTTTAATTTGAATGGTGGTTCATTCTGTCGTGAAAACGCTTGAGTCCCGTAAAACACTTCCAAATTTGCCCACTAGAGATGGAAAACATCATCAAAATACCCCATCGATAGCCCCAAAGCTTGATAAGAATAAAAGGTTTATGCAAGCACAAAGCTCCAAAGAGCACAAAGGAGTTTCCTGAAAAGGTGATACACAGTAAACAAAGCTCCAGTACAGAATCCGAAATCGTGGTCAAAACAGAGCAGAGGTTCAGAAATATCAAATAACGCAAAAATCGTAGGCAAGATGGAGCAGAGGTTAAAAAAAAATCAGAAAGCACAGTTCTAAAACAGACTCCAAGAGGCAAAGTCAAAAACAATGTACAGGGGTCGAAAATCTGGAAAACGCAAAGCAGTAGCCCAGTAACTCGCACAAAGATTCTCCACTCCAGCGTGTCCAATGAACTGCGGGGAATCATGGGGAGGCCCCCCTTAAATAGGGTGGAGGGCCGTTCCTGGCAGTGATGTGTAGGTGGCCCTGCCCCTTGTGGCACCACCCTCAAACCACAAGGGATATAACTAAGGCCCTTCCCCTTTTCCAACATACACTTAGAGAAATGTACATCTCTCTATTATTAAAAAAATATTGGAAGGAGACGAGACGTGATTTTGTTGGAGGGGCACTTATACGTTCCACGAAAAAGAGATTTAACCACGTCCAGAGTGGGAAATAAAGGACAAAGAGTAGATGACAAAGTAGAATGTCGTAAAGAATTCAAAAATGTTGGCGCGGTACACATGCAAAGCAGGTTAGAGATAATGGAAGTATGAAAATTCAAAAGTTTTAAAAAAAGGATAGTAAAGATCGCAAGAGTGCAAACAAACAGAAATTATTACTCAGATTTAAAGTTTAAGTCCGAGACTTGTAAATCGTCTAATGCTTGTTGCCAGCGAGAATTAAAAGATTCCAAAAATGTTGGCGCGGTTTGAAGTCTCGTGAGACGGTGACTTTTAACATGAGATTCTTTCAAGTCACGCCTGACTTACAACTACTTTCAAACAAGACCACGGTCATCTACCCTCAGTCATGTGAATGCTTTTGTCAGACACACTTCCTGCGCTCTCAGCTGTTATAAATTTTATAAGGACAATAATTTTATACATTCTAGATGACACGTCAATGACAAAGCAAAGAAGAAAGAGCATGGATGAACATTTGATAAAGTCGTTCTATTTATTAGAGAGAAAGAAACGATATTTACTCACAGGCAGTTATACATTTCGTTGTCATGATGCAAGTTCATTCGCAGAATCAAAATTCAATGTGATCTTGAAGAAAAGTTAATTCCAAATATTGTTTTTACTACAGTTTTAAAGTAAAACTGAAAATAATGCATATGTAACAATTCCTATTAAAATAACAATCTCTTTAAATTGTATATCCGGTAAACCAAACCCGGGGGTGGACGAGCGGAGCCCCCTAGTAATAATCAAAAAACGATTGTGTTGTTGGGACTGACAATGAGGTGGAATTCTTATTGAGAGTAACACACGAGTAGAAGTTGAGCAAAGTGGATAAGAAAATGAGCAGGATCTAATCTGGATAGGGTCACGTAATAAACACAACCCATCCAAGTCTGCGTTTTCAAAGCGCTCCATTTTCACACATCCACATTGCAATGCTGAGCTCGAAATTTCCGAAATACAGTAATCCCTCCTCCATCGCGGGGGTTGCGTTCCAGAGCCACCCGCGAAATAAGAAAATCCGCGAAGTAGAAACCATATGTTTATATGGTTATTTTTATATATTTTAAGCCCTTACAAACTCTCCCACACTATTATAAACATTTCACGCACAGTTATACAGCATAAACCCTTTGTATTCTCTTAGATATTAGGTAAGATTCATTGAAATTATGTATGTAAACACAGTTTACATACAGTAAAACCTAAATATTATTTTAAAGATATCGAGCGTCTCCGATATCATACGTTACAGCCATTACAACAGACAGGCCACCAGCAATAAATACGTACAATGCAAGAAAAATTGTATACAGTAAAATGTGTGTAAGCGACACTAAACTATGTACATGTAATAAGTACTGTATGTAAATAATTAATTATGGTTACTCACCAACAATGACACGACGACTTGTCCGATAACGATGAGTTTAATTTTACTGCACAACAAAGGATAGCGTTACAGCTCTTCTCAAGGAGCCTCTTCAGGCGACTGTTTAGCACTGCCGTTGTTCTTCTTCCAGCACTCTTCAATCCAAATCCCTAAAGCAGATTTCATCCAGACTACTGCCTTATCACGTCACCTTGCAACTCGTTTTGCGCCCTGATTAAAGGACACTGCGGCCGTAGATCTTATATGCTTTTCCTCCTTTTTAAGTAAAAAGAATCGTGGACTCATTGATGCTGTAATTGTGTCCTACAGCGGTGTAGCTGTTTCCTTCCTTCAACATATCCAAAACTTTTACCTTTTCTGCAATCCTGAAGCATTAGCAGTAACGTGCATTAATGCTGAATGAGTGAGATGAGACTTCCTGGTTAATGCAGCACTCCGTTGCTGAGCCAATCAGCAGCACACAGGAACTTAACTGCGTGCTCTGATTGGGTAGCTTCTCAGCCATCCGCCAATAGCGTCCCTTGTTTGAATTCAAATGCGTCCCTTGTTTGAATTCAAATGGGCAAATCAACTGTGGAAGCACACGTACTGTAGACCGCAGACATCCGCGAAGCAGTGAAAAATCCGCGATATATATTCACATATGCTTACATTTAAAATCCGCGATGGAGTGAAGCCGCGAAAGACGAAGCGCGATATAGCGAGGGATCACTGTATACGCCTCTGGAGAGCATTTTCAAAAGTCTCCATTTTCATGGGTTTAAAATCTCATTAAATTGTATATCCGGTAAACCAAACCCAGGGGTGGGTGAACAAAGCGAGCCCCCTAGTAATAAATAAATAGTAGTAATAAATAAAATAAACATTAATGCAAATAAATGATACATAAGTAAAGAAAGCAAAGAAGAAACACAACTGTGAACACCAGCCAGGGGGAAAATGGTGGCTGAAGCATGACACTTAGTAATTACATTGGTAGCTCCTCTAAGATGAGGCTAAAGGCCCTTTAATTACATTCAGTCTTTATTCTTATGTCATTGCTGTAACGTCATATAAATATATACTTGGTTTTAAATTGTAAAAATTATTATAGACTGACTAAAAATTCTATAAAATTGTAAACAACAGAGATATCCTTAATGAGAATATCTGCTCCCGACGCACTCAGGACCTCAGACTGGGGCTGAAGGGTCACATTCCAACAGGACGGCGACCCTAAGCACAAAGCAAAGACAGCACAAGAGTGGCTTAGGGACAACTGAATGTTTTTGAGTGGTCCAACCAGAGACCAGACTTGAACCCAGTCAAACATCTCCGGGGAGACCCGAGCCTAGCTACCCTAGAGTTTGAGTTGATCTGCAGAGAAGAATGGCAGAAAATGTCCAAATCCAGGTGTGTGGAGCTTATTGTGTTAAACCCAAGAAGACTTCAGGCTGGAATTGCAACCAGAGGGGCTTCAATGAAGTAGTGAGTAAAGGGTCGGAATACCTGTGTTGATTTGATTTTAATTACTTTAACACAAGACTGCAACATCATACAGTTTGTGATAAAGAGAAGGGGTCTGAATGCTTTCTAAAGACCAGAGCCAGTCAATCTTTCAGGTGACATAGGTAGCCACCCAGGTTGCCATCAGCTGAGGGGTGCCATTTATGAAGTTAACAGGTGTGTGCTCCAAACAATGAGGGGGTAGTTGTCCCCAATCCTTTAGTTGAATTCTGATGATACGGAGTGGGCACTGCTACCCACTGGGTGCCGTTTATGAAAGTAACATTGTGCACACTACATACACCAAGGGTGCATGCTCCTTAAAGTCTGCGGAATATGCACATCTGCAAGTCGTTATGGACAATAAGGAATGATGTCCACCAACCCCACCTAGGTCTCCAAGTGGGCTTCGACCAACACTGCTGACGTCACTGTACAAGATGGCTGATGTTGACCCACAGGAAGCAGCCTCCAAAAATGAATTTATGGTTGTGTATCGATAAAGCATCCTCACTATATAGGCAGTGAGCAAGAGCAATTAAAAACTCAAAAACTTTTGAATGTAAATCAGTCAACGTTATGCTCAGGCTGTATAATGCACTAGTGAAGCTGCATCTGATGCCCTCTGAGCATTTCTGGTCACCACACCACAAAAATGACAAAGCAGCACTTGCACGTTTCAGGCAGAGGAGAGTGACCATGTGGACCTCAACACCAAAGGGACTGACCAGGTGTGACAATCTAGAGGAATTAAAACTCTTTAGTCAATCCATCTAAGAGCCGTATCCAGGCCTTCACAATTTTCAAAAGAATCGTAACAACTGACGGAGCAGAATTCTTCTAGTTAAAATGTGTATCACATACCAGGGGACACCTAGCGGAAATTAAGAGGGAGGACATTCAAACTGAAGCCAGGAAGCATTACTTCACCCAAAGGGTTGTGGCAATCTGGATTAAGATGAAGATATCTTGACAGCTTGTAAGGTTTAACATAGATCTAGCAATGCACTAGGACACATCGTCACTTATGTTACTTGGGGTCGTCTCTTTCAATACCAGACACTCTTACCCTGGTGACCCAGCCGGATTCAGTCAGGTCACAATTTATGTCCCAGAATTTTTAGTCCTCGGATCATTCCTCCTCATCCAGAGTCATCTGGAGGCTTTCTTTGTGATTGCTCTGGTGGCTCTGCTCCTGTGATGCTAAGCAGAGTGAGCACCCAACATACCCACCGCACATGACTTGTATTGCTTCACATCGTGCTCTCCATCCTTTCCTGCATTATCCTTACACCCACTTGCTCATTTTCCTGTAACTGGCTTCCTCAATCCTATCTTCTTAAGGTACTGTTAGTTCCATCATAACAACCTGGTGTGAAGCCTCTGATAGTAGGACTATGTCCTGCCTCAGCATTGATGATCTGCATGAGATATTAACTAACCACAGGTCACGAGTTGCTTCCTTTTGGGTGTCACAGGGTCGTGATTCACCGTTGTGCTCATTGGCAAAGGGTCCCATGTGGTTTACAAAATGTCTCGTGATGGGCCGTTGTGGGCAGTCAAAGCAGTCCACATTGCTCTGCTACAACAGATGCTCCCTGTGGCTGATGAATGGCAATTCTCTGATCTAATGGTCATCATGGAATGGGTCTTGAAGACACTAAAAAGGGCAAGATTGGGTTACAAGAAAAACAAATAAGAAACACTGACCTTAGCAAACAAGCATAATGGTCTGAATGGTCTCCTCTTGTTTGACACACAGATGACATTTTTGTGTTCTCCTCTTTCTACTCCAGGCTATGAAGGCCATCATTGTGAAGAAGACATCGATGACTGTGCAGCAGAGCCATGTGCCAATGAGGGACAGTGTTATGAACGCTCCAACCAGACCTACTATGGCAAGATAGAAGAGTTGAGTGAAAGCTTCAGCTATCACACAGCTGCTGGCTATGTGTGCCACTGCCAGCCGGGGTTCGCAGGTGAGTCCATGTGCATGGATAAGCAAAGCCGTAGGTTGTTATTAATGAAGTTGACCAACCAGTTGATTTCTTAATTACGGTTCAATCTTCAGGCCTCATTGGACATTATTTATCTCACCACCCTCAGCCCTGTCACCTTCTCCATCCTCCTCCTTCGTCAACATTGCAGTTAAAATATCACCTTGTGCCACTTCTCAAATCCCAAACACCTATCTAATGTGGCTGCCGTTGGAACACCATCATGATATTGACACCTGCATGAATGTAGCCGTTGGACAGTCAGATTATCATTTCTCTGTTATACAGTTAAGATGGTGTGTCCTTTATTCTTAAATAAAATTCAGGTGTGCATTTTGTTACATTCTTGTTTATCGCGTCACTGTAGGTTGGGCTTCCAATAAGAATTTTGTGGCGCTCCGTACTCATGGACACACCATTCCTAAGATGGCATACACTCCAAATCTCAAAGTCCTTCCTAATGCTTTAGGTCCTTCATTTCCATGTAATTCAGAGTGACATCCTTCTGATGTGTGTGAAGATCACACCACTCTCTCAAACAGGGAGTTTAAATGGAGGTTATTTACAAATTTTTGTTTTTATTCAATATATCTTCTTTTTAATTGATGGTTTAATTATTTATTTATTTGGTCTTTTTTGTCCTGGAGTTAATTTTTTTAATTTCCTTTTGCTAATACTTTGTGTATAGTCATCACTTCAGTCATGTCTCCTCATAATCTTCCTTTGCTTAAACTGAAAAGGCTCAGCTTTTTTAAGCTCTTTAGTGTTCCAAAAAACATAAAAAGTGTTTTTTTTTGACATGAAAAATTACGTTTTTGTTAAATCTCAAAAGTATAATAATGATGATATAAATAATAATAGTAATGATGAATAAAAATAACACTATGAAATGAACAATAATAACAATAGTAATAACAGTAATAATAATACTACTAATGATGCCAGAACAGTATATAATCTCAAAATGAGTCCTTTGTGCAGTAAATCTTAAAGTACGGTGAAAGGCACAATCCAGCGTCACAGTTGGCACAATAATCGCATGTTTCTTTTAGGATTTTCTTTCCAGATTTTTTTGTACTCCACACATCAAGGCACTATATAACCTGACATTGTGTTAGCCTTCTTAATGGCTTCTGAACACTCTCAGTTGATCGTGATGAGTCCACTACGACTCCTAAATCCTTCTCTTAAGGTGGACTTTCCATTTTCAGACCTCCCATTGTGTATTCAAACCTAACAGTTTTACTTCCTACACGTAAAACTTTACATTTACTAACATTAAATGTCATCCTCCATAATTATGTTAAATAATCAACCAGTATGTCCCCTTAGCCGCTCTGAACTCATTTCACAGCACCTCCCCATCCAGCAGCATAATATCAAGGAGGCAGAGAAGAACATCTTGAATCTTTGACAGAAAACTAAAATATTCTCTGGTAGGAATGTGTGCAATGTCTGAGGGAGGTTGGAAGCAAGCGATTGGATTCATTGGCACATTCCAAGAATTGGCTTCTGTAAGAGAATCAGACAGCAGCAATAGGAGGTGGGGTACCAGCCTGGTCACCTCATATAACTGGTTTGGAAGAAATAAAAAATAAAATAAAGAAAATACACGCAGTAATTGCAAAGACGTCTGTGCAGACACAAATTCACAAAAGAACTGACAAAGATGGAGGAGCTTCCAGGTTTGTGTCCTTCCAGCAGGAAGAGGCGGGTCCAAGTGGACGGACACAGGAAGTGATGTCAGAGGTATTATAGCCGCCAATCACCCTGTCTGCAAAGGGAGGAAGACCAAAAAGCATTAGGATACAGCGCCAACCCCTGGAGCGTCAGTGCAATTACAGTCACTAGAGCCCTTCAGCTGTCTCCTATGTGCACATGCGTGACACTTCCCATAAAGACATTGACAAGAATGAAAACATCAAGGGGGGTCAGCATCAATGAGATTAAGAGAACCTCATTAGAAGAATAAACATTTCCGCTTGGGGCATCTGGGGCACTTTCTCAGATCATCGGAATATTCAATAATTGACTGATTGTTTAACAGTATGCTTGCAAATTGTGTACTATTTAACTCAAGATATAAGTCACAGGGTGGTGAAGTTGTCTGATTTTATGTCTTTTTGTAACCTCCACCACAGGTGAGAACTGCTCCATCAACATTGACGAGTGTGCTTCCATGCCTTGCCAGAATGGTGGCAGCTGTAAGGATGGAATCAGAGAATATGCCTGCCTGTGCCCGCCTGGATTTACAGGTACTGTCTTGTCTGTAGTATGGGGATGCTATCAAAACTGTGAAAAGCCTCATTGTGACGGCTCAAAGCCTACTCTCTAAAGCTGCTTTATCTGAATAGAGTGACTGTGTGGTGATGACCAGCAGAGGGCACTGCTATTTATTGATTCTTATTTTATTTTTTGGTTTGCATTTGTTTTTTCTGACATCTTAGAGGCAACTGAAGTCAAAGCAGAAGTTTGTTTTATGTGGATGGAGTAGTAATACCCCTAGTAGCTAAAGCGTTATGAGCAAATCTCCATAAGAATAAGTGGGCAATAGCAGTGCATCCTTGTTATGTGGAAGTCACTTTGGATGAAACATCCATCCATCCATCCATTTTCCAACCCGCTGAATCCGAACACAGGGTCACGGGGGTCTGCTGGAGCCAATCCCAGCCAACACAGGGCACAAGGCAGGAACCAATCCCGGGCAGGGTGCCAACCCACCACAGGACACACACAAACACACCCACACACCAAGCACACACTAAGGCCAATTTAGAATCGCCAATCCACCTAACCTGCATGTCTTTGGACCGTGGGAGGAAACCGGAGTGCCCGGAGGAAACCCACGCAGACACGGGGAGAACATGCAAACTCCACGCAGGGAGGACCCGGGAAGTGAACCCAGGTCCCCAGATCTCCCAACTGCGAGGCAGCAGCGCTACCCACTGCGCCACCGTGCCGCCCCTTGGATGAAACAACAACTAAATAAATAACAGAATGCCAAGTTAGCAGCCAACTCTGTTGTTTACCTCAGTTTGATTTTTATGTCAGCTTCATGACAAGGCCTGGAACTGCAGCCGCACAGATTAGTGAGTCAGGGCTTCTGTGTGGGGTGTCTGTCTGTCTATTATATAGTGCCTTTCATATCTATCTATCTATCTATCTATCTATCTATCTATCTATTATATAGTGCCTTTCATATCATCTATCTATCTATCTATCTATCTATCTATCTATCTATCTATCTATCTATCTATCTATCTATCTATCTATCTATCTATTATATAGTGCCTTTCATATCATCTATCTATCTATCTATCTATCTATCTATCTATCTATCTATCTATCTATCTATCTATCTATTATATAGTGCCTTTCACATCTATCTATCTATCTATCTATCTATCTATCTATCTATCTATCTATCTATCTATCTATCTATCTATCTAATGTGCACATAACGTATTTCACCCTGTTGGACGTTTTCTCTGTCACGGATCAACAGATAGTCTTTAATGTCCAGGTGAAAACAGATCTCTTCAAAGCGGTCTAAGTGATTTACAAACATGTACGGTTGACGGCACAACTGGATGAGTAGACATGAATTTTGTGACACGGGTAACGTGAGTTTTTTTTCGTGAACGGTTTGCTGTTGTTCAGCGTTGGTCATCATGGACTTCTCTTCTCTCAGAAACTTTGCTGTCTCCTTTCTGCATGACCACGTGAGACTAAACATTTTCCTCGGCCATCACCACAAATGAAATGGGGTAATGAACAAACTCACAATATCCTGTTTGGGGGGAGTTTCTCTTTAGGTGGTCCAGTCAAGTGGACCTTTATGCCTTCCAGACCCATTTGTGAATGAGGTTGCGCCTCTATGGAGGACTCATGCTGACAGGAGGATACGGCACATTGGGGTTAATCTCTTCTTTATGAGACGCTAATCCCAAATTAGCTGCAGTACGTAATCCTATTATTGCCCATCTTGGCGTGAGGAAGTGGCTTTGCTGACACGTTGTATATTTCATACTGCGCCTCTCATCTTCTGGATCTCGCACCTTCTCTTCATTGTGTTTATGACCGACCAGGTTTACATCCACTGTCAGAAAACGAGTGTCAAGCAATGCCTGACTGATATTCTGCCAACCTGGCACTGCTTGTGCAACCCCTGAGTTGAGTTGGTGCACCGATTTTCATTACTTTAAGCCATTAATCCCATGCTGGGTGGATCAAGACTCGTGTGGGGGGCTACCAGGACATTAGATCTGTTACCCTAGCCGGGTACTGATCTGACCCTCCAGTTGCCAAGATGTACTGTAAGCTCGTAATGGCTGAGTCTGCAGAAATGGGCAAGGAGAGGAATGTGGATAAGTAGGGTGTTGGGTGTCAGTGGCAGTACCCTCCGCACACTCTGGTTTGGCTTGTTTTTAGTCCTCATGCTCATTGTAGTTGCACTTGTGATGAAAATGAGATTTTTAACTCAGAAGGACAGAAGCGTTCAGAAAGCAGCGATTCATTCCTGATAGTCGAAGGTCAGGTTAGAGGAACGTCACTCTTGTTTCCAAAAGAATGCACATCCCTCTTCTTAGTATTTACCTGGCGACTTATTCATCATTTTGTTTCATAGCAGATTCCTTTACGTACTGTGAGCCACTGGGGGCACTTGTGAGACAGCAGTAGGCCCAAAAATATACACAAAGCAAAAAGGTGAAGTCCACAACCCCAGAGATTTACTGAGGACGGCCAGGAGTTGAGTTGGTGCACCACAAGGGGAGCAGAATGATGAAGCACATGCTGAAGAACAGCAAAACTCTCCTCTCTTGTCTCGCCTTGACCACACACTCTGCTCTTTTACTGTCCCACCTCACCTCCTGAGCCTCCTTCTGCTCTACTTCAGGAGAGCCCTGGCTTCATCACAACTCCAGCTTCCAAGCTTACCTCTGTCCAGGTAGGAGGTCCTTTGAAAAGGGTAGCCCCGGACCACTTCCAAGGGTGATACCAAACTGACTGATTGAGCAGTTCCGGGTCCTCTCTAAGCCCTTGCAGGGCGTCTCCCTAAAGAGCCAAGCACCCATACTTCTGACTGGAGCACAACTGCAGGCTCATGCTGCTCCTCAGTGGCCTGGAGGACTAATGGCTGGCTTCTTGAACTTTTTCCAGCCAACTTTAATACACCGTCCAGGAAGGGGACCTTCTCCCAGCTCCCAGGGGGCTCACTGGTCTCCCGTCTAGGCAATGGTTCAATCCAGCTCCCACACAGTACAGTGCTTCTAATCGCTTTGCTGTCCTTGACAATACACCTTGATTAAAGGATAAGTGTCTGTCTGTCCGTCCAGTTGTAATGGCGTATGACAAACATTTGTAGTAATAAAATTCATTGCATTTGTCATTCCAACAGATAGTGCATCACAAATGTTTGTAGTAATAACATGCATTGCACTGGTAATTCCAACAGATGGCACATCTCAAACATTTGTAGTAATAAAGTGCATTGTATTTGTCATTCCAACAGATGGTGCATCACACACATTTTGCACTTGTCATTCCAAAAGATGGTACATCACAAACATTTGTAGTAATAAAATGTATTGCATTTGTCATTCCAACAGATGGTGCATCACAAGCATTTGTAGTAATGATGAAATGCATTGCATTTGTCATTCCAACAGATGGTGCATCACAAACATTTTGCATTAGTCATTCCAAAAGATGGCACAAAACAAACATTTGCAGTAATAAAATGCATTGCATTTGTCATTCCAACAGATGGTGCATCACACATATTTTGCACTTGTCATTCCAAAAGATGGCACATCACAAACATTTGTAGTAATAAAATGTATTGCATTTGTCATTCCAACAGATGGCGCATCACAAGCATTTGTAGTAATGATGAAATGCATTGCACTGGTCATTGCAACAGATGGTTCATCAGAAGTGTTTATAGTAATAAAATGCATCTCATTTGGCATTCCAACAGAAGGCGCAAACCCTGCTGGACAGCACTCAGTTCTGATGAGGTTGCTCATAGCATCACCCTCTTCTTCCTGTGTCTGAGCCCGTTCTGCACTTATCCACACACAACACCCTGAACGTCCACCTCTTTTAGTTTGATGCCCATCCTCTTATCTAGGACCTTATCAAATGTTCTCTGAAGGTCAAGATAGATATCATTATTAAGTAGGGCTAGAAGTGGTTGTATTCCAATGTTATTATTAGCAGTGATGATCACGTGTAGGAGTCATAGTCAATACTGTTATTACTAGAAGAAGCAGCAGTAGCACAAGAAGGGCAGTTGAAAATGGAAATCTACTTATGGGCTCCTCTGACTTTTCCCTGACTACTCCTAGTCCTTGGATGTCCAAACATATCACAACATGGTGGTCCAGCACAGAGTGTTGTCATCTCCCATCCCTTGGACTTAATGTCCTACTCTGGGTTATGTCCTGCGTCTCCATTTTTTCTGTTTTTTTGGAGTTTGTAGAATTCCATTCCAGATTTATCCTGTTGGGTCTCACAGTCACTTTCTTAACATGGGTTGGGAGTAATGAGATGTTTACAGTTGGCACAAAACTGGTGAAATGAAGGAAAAAAAGGAAAGAGTGAGCAGCTTCAGAAATGTATTTGCCAAGTCAGTGCAGTAGTTGGTTTAACCACAAGGGGCGCCACTGAGCCTCAAACCACAGTCACAGTAATCCCAAAACACAAATTCTAATTCAGATATTTACCTCCAATGCCTTCTTTACAAGAATACCATTTAAATAAATCAGTTGCCCTCCAAGAGTGTCATCCACTGCCTTCCGACTGTCACATGATTTTTGTAAGTCAACCCAGGAACTGCTTCCGGTTTCCTGCCCAAGTCCTCTGAAGCACTTCCTGGTCATGTGTAAACCAGGCCGGTCCTCCCCCGGCAGCGCCCTCTGGTGGTCCCCAAAAGACTCTTGACAGGACTGCATCACCGGACTCCACCTTGTGGGTGTCCTGATCTGGTTCAGCTCTGAGAACACTGCCACCTGCTGTACGGGGGAATGGACTGCTCCTGGTGAGCCTTTTTGCCCACGATCGCTCCATTATGGCCTCCTGGCCGAGTATGAGTCCTTCCTTTATCCCAACCAGGATGCCTGTCCTTCCTTCCGGGCATCTGCAGTGGGTTTATGGTTGAGCAGAGGTCTCTGAAAAGGATTATTAACCCTCTAAGAATTGGTGTGAGGCCACCCATGATCTCCATTTTGTGAGTGACCCTTATTCCTCATGCTGGCAGGTCCTATCAGTGTTTACGTTGCTTTTCAGATATCAGCTGAACCTCTGCTTCTCTTCATAAGACACGTCTCCCCATCTCTACCCGGTCACTTTGACTGCTTCAGGATGTTGGGGCTGATTGATTGCGTAAACAGAGATTAGCATGCCTTCAAACGGTGGGCTTACCAGCACACATCATGAGAAAACTGATGGAGCCAAACAAGCCCCCCATCAACCCCAACCTCCTCAATCAAATTATCACAGCATTTCAACGGACACCTCACTGGTGGTCAGTACAAGTGACAGAGGGACCGAGTGTGGATTTTAACCAGACGCCCCTATTGACGGCCCTTTCAATAGGAATTAATGAAGAGGACTGAGATAAAGTCCTCACCTGCCCCTCTCCAGGCATCCAGCTGACGTCAGTACAGCCTCAGGTTCAGAGCACTGAGCCCAAGTGCCGCACACCGGTGGACAAACGGACCAGGACATCATTGGTCTCACTGTCCTGCTGGAAGTGGACCACCCCCGACTTCAGCACTCAAGTTCAAGTGAATGATTTCCAACTCCTGGGATACACTCGGCCCCCTACTGCTCGGTGGACCTTAGCCTTGAAGAACACGATGTTCATCCTGGCGCCGGCTAATCCTCTTGGACGGGTGTTATCAGTGCTGCTTTCGGACGGGTCCCAAATCATCCACTCAAACCTAGTTTTTTTATCACATACTTGAAATATTAGTCGTTGCATTCCTCATTATGGTTTACAAAAAAATCAAGAATAATACATCACAAAAAAAAAAAAAAATGTAAATCTGTGTGTGTGAGATGAGGTGATGAGCACTACGGGGTGCTGAGGAGTGCCCAGTAAGCTACTAGCGTGGCATTAGAAACCCTGATGTTATCTGACAGCTGGTACTTTTACAAAATGGCATTTTCCTTCTACAGAGTAGAGGATAGGAGGATTTTATTACAAATTTTAGACTGGCAATGCCAGGTACAGTACAAACACACCCATTTTCTTTATACTTATCCATATATTGTGACCTGTAGGGGGCGCACCTGAACCCCAAACACCCGGGCACAACCAAACCACAGTTTTGCAGGTCCAAGGAAAGATGTTTTCTTCAAATAAAATACCTCTATAGGTGCTTATCACCTGATAAAGCAGCCACAGTTTCATTTCTTTCCTTTCTTTTCCTTTTCAATGCCCACTCTCCCTCCGAGCAAACCACTCGGACTGCTGGATGAGGCAGACTGGCTGCTTTTCAACACAAACCCTGGAGGACTTCCTGTGCTACAAGACTGCCACCTGGAAGCACTTCTGGGTCCACTGGAACCTCTGTAACAGGGGAGCCTGCTCCCACCAGCTCCCCCTAGTGGCACCCGAGGACCCCAGCAAGACTACAATGCCCATACAGCCCTGTGGGTGTCCAAATGAGAGCCATACCAGAGAGACACTGCCACCTGGTGTACTGGGGGAACACAAAGCCTGGAGAGACTGCCACCCTCTGGTCTTTCCTCATAATGGCCACCTGACTAGTAAAGGTACCACTAACCAACCTGCTCAGGATACCCGTCCATCCATCCATCCATTCATGTCCTTCCTTTATCATTGCTTCCTGGCCAGGTAAGAAACCATCCACTGTGGCTTGGGTGGCAGTCAACTGTGTCTTCTATAACAATATATATACAGTATATACTGTATATATATCAATAATAATAATAATACATTTTATTTATATAGCGCCTTTCCCATGCGCAAGGCACTTACAGAATATAAGAAAGAATGGCAGGGTATACAGTATATAGCATTTTACAAACCAGATAAATAAATAAAGAAGATTAAGACAGTAAATTCAGAGATAAAGCCTAACAGACAACATAATTGATGGTCTCGCACACACATACAGGTTACATGAGCATCTTGACAGAGAGGTAAACTGAGAGAAGGGTAATAAAGTCAAGTAGAGCTAAAAGCCTTCCTGAACAGATGAGTTTTGAGTTGTTTTTTAAAAGAATTCATGGAGTCAGCTGATCTAATTAATTTTGGTAGGTCATTCCAGAGTCTGGGCGCTATACAGCTGAAGGCCTTGTCACCCATGGAGTGTAGATATATATATATATGTGTGTGTGTATATAAATATATATGGAAGAGAAGGTCTGTGATACGGTTTGCATATTTGCAGTTGGAGATCCACGAAGGGAGAAAAAAACGAATCACGTATCATAAAATAGTTTTATTCCTGAGCTTTCAACCCCTATCAGGGGTCTTCATCAGAGGATAATGCTTAGACTTACAAGAATCAAAGGCAATATATAGCAACACATTCAGTTTGGGG
Organism: Erpetoichthys calabaricus; assembly: GCF_900747795.2. Lineage (NCBI taxonomy): Eukaryota > Metazoa > Chordata > Cladistia > Polypteriformes > Polypteridae > Erpetoichthys > Erpetoichthys calabaricus. The sequence continues at coordinate 14,369,684 of NC_041402.2, read as the reverse complement.
GGGGGGGTGTCGGTGACTAAGTCAGTATGATCGGGGGGGGGGGGTCCTTCTTAAATTGGCATATGCTGGATTTATGTCCAAGTGTCTGTTGATGGCGTTTTCATCTGATAGCCAAGACTACACAGAAGACGCCAATGGAATCAGCATACAATCAACTTAAATCAGAACCCCCACCCCACCTGGCATTCACTCCCGTATCACCATAATGTGTCAGAAGGCACTGCACGCACCCTGACCAAGTGGGGCATCAGAATAGCACATAAACCCACGAACAATCTGCGCATGGTCCTGTTTAATGCTAAAAACAAGAAATCGACAGCCGAAACACGAAACGCAGTTTATAGTATTCCATGCAATTCTTGCTCAGCGGTATACATAGGACAAACGTCAAAAAGAATCTCAACACGTGTACAGGAACATCGCAACGCCGTCAGAAGAAAGGACGCACTATTTTTGATATATACACATACTAAATCGACAGGACACACATTCAACTGGGACAACGTAAAAGTAAAATTTAAGGCCAATACTAAAAGTGCCAGAGAGTTGGCCGAGTCTTGGCTATCAGATGAAAACGCCATCAACAGACACTTGGATATAAATCCAGCATATGCCAACTTAAGAAGGACATGTACACAATGATTAAACTATACAACCCACCCCCCCCCCCCACTTGATCATACTGACTTAGTCACCTCCACCCACTGAATGTGTTGCTATATATTGCCTTTGATTCTTGTAAGTCTAAGCATTATCCTCTGATGAAGACCCCTGATAGGGGTTGAAAGCTCAGGAATAAAACTATTTTATGATACGTGATTCGTTTTTTTCTCCCTTCGTGGATCTCCAACTGCAAATATATATATATATACTGCCTGCTTGGAGCCTCCTGTCCGGCTAAGGAGCTATCCCCTCTTCTGATCAGGATGATATTCCAACCCATGCAGCATTTACTATTTATATATATATATACTGTGGGCCTGTAGGGCCTGTAAGTCACTGCGCACTGGAGAGATTCAGAAGGACTGGAAAATAGCAAATATCATCCCATTATATGAAAAGGGTGACAGGGCAGATCCAAGCAACTATAGGCCAGTGAGCTTAACATGCATCACAGGAAAATTAATGGAAGGAATTATTAAGGATAAGATTGAGCGACACCTGGCAAGGACAAGAGTTATTAGGAACAGTGAGCATGGGGTCAGAAGAGGGAGGTCGTGTTTTACTGACATGCTGAAATTCTATGAGGAATCAATAATAGGATATGATCAAAGTGGAGCAGATGATATTATTTATCTGGACTTTCAGAAAGCATTTGATAAGGTGCCAAATGAGAAGTTGGGCATCAAATTAAAACAAGTGGCAGTTCAGGGTGATGTTTTTAGATGGGCGCAGAATTGGCTTAGACACAGGAAGCAGAGGGTGATGGTGTGAAGAACCTCATTAGAACTGACCGATGTTAAGAGAGGTGACCAGCAGGGGTCAGTGCTAGGGCTGCTGCTATTTTTAATAGATATGAATGATTTAGATAGGAATATAAGTAACAAGCTGGTTAAGTTTACAGATGATACCAGGATAGGCGGATTAGCAGATAATTTGGAATCCGTTATATCATCACAGAAGGACTTGGGCAGATTTGTGGCAGATGAAATTTAATGTCAGTAAATGTAAAGTATTACACATAGGAAGTAAACATGTTGGGTCTGAATACACAATGGGCGGTCGGAAAATCGAGAATCCACCTTATGAGAAGGATTAAGGAGTCATAGTGGACTCTAAGCTATCGACCTCCTGACAGTGTTCAGAAACCATTAAGAAAGCTAACAGAATGTCAGGTTATATAGTGCCTTGATGTGTGGTGTACAAGTCACAGGAGGTTCTGCTCAGGTCTTTATGACACACTGGTGAGGCCTCATCTGGAGTCCTGTGTGCAGTTTATTTATTTAATTTATTTATAAAGCACTTTAAAAACAACCTCAACGCTGACCAAAGTGCTGTACAAAGAAAAACAACACATAAACACATAAGAGCTGAAGACATTCTTAATAGAAAGTATAAAAAGTATACAGATAGCCAACATATTATACAGGGTTAAAAGCCAGAGAGTAAAAATGTGTTTTTAAAAAGGATTTAAAGGCAGCTAGCGAAGGAGCCTGCCTAACGTGCAATGGCAAATCGTTCCAGAGTTTTGGGGCTGCAACTGAAAAAGCTCGATCACCTCGGAGTTTGCATCGTGTCTTGGGAACGCGTAAAAGCATCTGGTCTGCTGACCTGAGGGAGCAAGATGGTACGTAAGGGTGCAGCAGTTCCGACAAATAAAGAGGGGCACACCCATTAAGAGATTTAAAAACAGTTTTGGTCTCCAGGCTACAAAAAGGACATAGCAGCACAATAAAAGGTCCAGAGAAGAGCGACAAGGCTGACTCCAGGGCTACAGGGGTTGAATTATGAGGAAAGATTAAAAGAGCTGAGCCTTTACAGTTTAAGCAAAAGAAGATTAAGAGGTGACCTGACTGAAGTGTTTAAAATTATGAAGGGAATTAGTCCAGTGGATCGAGACGATGACTTTAAAATGAGTTCATCAAGAACACGACGACACTTGTTAAGGGGAAATTTTGCACAAACATTAGGAAGTTTTTCTTTACACAAAGAACGATAGACACTTGGAATAAGCGACCGAGTAGTGTGGTAGACAGTAAGACGTCAGCGACTTTCAAAACTCGACTTGATGTTTTGTTTTTTTTTTTGGAACTTGAAATTTTCCCTCGTGGGATTTCACTTTCAGCAAACAACAAATCTTTTAATTCCCGCGGATACGCCTCTTCATTGGGTAGAAACACTACTTTTTTTTCCCTGATGGCAACACAAATTAGACGATCTACAAGTCTCTGACTTAAAGTTTAAATCTGAACAATATATTCGATCTCTTTTCACTGTTCCATTATTTCCCCGAGTAATACTTTTCGTTTGTTTGCGCTCATGTGATCTTTACTATCCTTTTTTTGAGACTTTCGAATTTTCGTACTTCCATTATCTCTAACCTGCTCTGCATGTGTATCGCACCAAGGTTTTTGAATTCTTTATGACGTTCTACTTTGTCATCTACTCTTTCTCTTTTATTTCCGGCCCCAAGTGTGGTTAAATCTCTTGGTACAAAGACTCGCCTCGAGGGACGTGAAAGTGTCCTTCTGAGAAAGCCACATCTCGTCTCTCTTCCTAAGATTTTTTTATTATAATAGAGAGACATTAGGCCTGTCAAAGTTGAAGCATTAATGCCTGTGATTACCTTTAAAGGTTGTGGACCTCCAGCCCCGGACACAGACAGGCAAACACCAATGGTTCCAACACACACGTTTATTTGCAGTCCACTAAACAGTCCCGCACAGCACACCGTGCTGTCACCCTTAAGTCCTAGCCTTCCAATACGCCTTCCTTCACTCCTCTCCTCCGAGCTCTGTCCTCTTCCTCCCGACTCCGGCTCCCTGACTGGAGGGAGGCGGCCTCTTTTATCCCCACCTGGATGTGCTCCAGGTGCCCTCTGATACACTTCCTGCGGCACTTCCTGGTGTGGCGGAAGTGCCGCATGAACACCCGGAAGCACTCCTTCCACCAGCACCTCCGAGTATGGCAGAAGTGCTGACATCCAGGGCTCTACAATCTACTGGGCACCCCCTGGCGGTGCCCACTGGCCCATATATTGTTGAGCTTCCATGCTCAGCTCCCGTGGCTCCCATATAAACCAGGGCGGCTGCCCTCTCATGGTCCGGGGGAGGCATAGTCCCTCTCCCTGTCCTTCCAGGCGTCCCGGCTGGGCACAACCCCCAGCTGCCCACCACAAGGTATAACGTTATTATAACGGTACCCTTTGCCAGTAGTTTTCAAACTGGTAGCCACAGCAGCCGTGAATTATAAAATCCATTCCAATGTTAACGTTTCAATGAATGGTGGGGACTGAAGCGACAACTCTGTGATTTCATACAATGTCTGTCTCCTGTTTAGTAAACACCAACGCCCAGCACTTCCACAAATGGAGCAGCAGCGGTAAACTGACACACCAGGAACCTAACATTGACATCAGAGTGACTTCATGTCTGGTGTGGCCCAGTCTCGCTCTCAGTGTGACAGAAAGTGGCATCCCATCATTCACCATTCCCACTGTCCAGATCTGCAAAGACACTATGGACAATCCCAAAAAGACTCACCACTGGAATTTCCATAGAAGGCGTCTCTACCAAATATTGACTGAAGTTTGGGTTGGGGTGTTGGAGGAGTCAAAGCACATGGGACCCCCCATCAGCTCTCAAATTCTTTATAGGGTGTCACAGTGTGTCCCTGAGCTGAGGGTTCAAATCCTGTTTCTCTCCTATCTTGAAGGCATTCATGTTAGGTTAAGAAAAATCTCTAAATTATCACTAGCTGTTTGCATTAGTCTGCGGTGGGTTGGCTCCCTGCCCGGGATTGGTTCCCTGCCTTGTGCCCTGTGTTGGCTGGGATTGGCTCCAGCAGACCCCCGTGACCCTGTGTTTGGATTCAGCGGGTTGGAAAATGGATGGATGGATGGATGTTTGCATTAGTGCCCTGTGATAAACTGGCACCCTGTCCAAGTTTTGATCCCACCTTGTGCCCAGTATGGTAACAAAAGGGACGGATAATGCAGAATGTTAAGATTAGCATATTTCGCGTGGCTTTTTTATTTTTCAATCACATCCATCTATCTTTGACAACCATTTCATACAATGTAGGCTCCCAGGTGCAAAGCAGAGCACCCGGGCAAAGCGTGGAATACGTTCAACTACACAGGGTGTCCAGCATGCCAGGACTTAAAATGGACATTGCTGTCTATTCAGATAATTGTCTTTAATTGTTGAGTGGCTTTACACTTTAATTTTTCTAAGGATTTATTGAACCTCAGCGCTACCTGCTACTTTTAGCTGAAAAATTTTAAAGGGAGCACCAAAAAAAAGAACAGCATGTCTGTTGCTGTGGCACTCAGTGACTTTGTGGCATCTGAAATGATTAATAAAGTCCCAGGAGCTCGTCACGCTGAGCCACAGCATGTTGATGGACTCAGGTGTAAATGATCAGAAGCCCACTGTGAAGTACAGACGGACAGAACAGAAAGCAGAGAGGAGTCCCAGTGGGTAACAAATCGTTCTTGGAAGAGAATGTTTGAGTCAGTAAATGAAATGCACTTTGGATGAAAGTGTCAGTTACATTAGGAAAGCTAAAGTGAATATGGGCTATAAAAAAAACGAATAACATTCATACAGAAAATAAAATGCAGACCATCTTAGCATCTGAAATGAAAAAGGGGCGCGATAAAAAAAAAAAAGAAAAAAAAGGTTCCATTTTGAAGGCTCTCACTCCCGTCAGGACGTCTTCTCAAATGCAAACTAATTGCACTGGCGACAGCACCAGCAGGCATGACTGCCAGTGCCGGGGTGCGTGGGATACGCTGGTCAGCAAACATTCTTGATGTCAGGCTTGACAGAAGCCAGCTGGGAGCGAGAAACAGGCAGATGCAGATTAGGGCTCAGCCCAACTTGTGTTGGAGAGGGTCTTCAATCATATTCTTCGGTTTCATCTCTAATCACTTGTGCCTGAGCGTCACGGGAAGAAAAAGCGGCCGCTGAGCTTCGAGTTGGAGGGCATATCTGGTCTCTTCTGTGCCAATGACACCGACATCCACAGGGCAGCGGCAATGAGAGCGGTGTTCATTCAAGGGATCTGCTGCACTTTGTGTCTGATAACAGGTGACTGACGTGCGGGCTTCATTCCTGGCAGGTTTTTTTGGGGGGGGGGGGCAGTGGGGGCAGCAGGGCACAGCGCGCTACAGCGACATGAAGGCATCGGCACGTAACACAGCCTGGTGCTGATACTGGCAGTTTCAGCTAACTTTGTGGATATTGCATTGGAAGCCACTGGCCTCTCTTCTACTGCAGGCTTTGCATAACCGGGCTTTTCTCCCAAAACCTGCTGTCGGTGTTTGGTTCTGTTTGTTAATTATTGATAAAAGGAACAGCAAATCAAATCTGTCTGGGGTTTGTTTTTTAGAAAATATATGGATTAAATGTAAGAAGCAACTTCAGTAACAGATGTAACAGTAAAGAATTCAGATAAGCATAGTTAGGCTATTGTATGGTGAGTGTGTGTTACCTGTGTGTGTGTCTGTGTGTGTCAATGTAAAGTGTGTTTATTTATTTATATATTTATATATATATATATAATAAGAGAGAGACATGTCTGCGGTGGGTTGGCACCCTGCCTTGTGCCCTGTGTTGGCTGGGATTGGCTCCAGCGGACCCCCGTGACCCTGTCTATCTATTATATAGTGCCTTTCATATCTATCTATCTGTCTATCTATCTATCTATCTATCTATCTATCTATCTATCTATCTATCTATCTATCTATCTATCTATTATATAGTGCCTTTCATAGCTATCTATCTATTATATAGTGCCTTTCATATCTATCTATCTATCTATCTATCTATCTATCTATCTATCTATCTATCTATCTATCTATCTATCTATCTATTATATAGTGCCTTTCATATCTATCTATCTATCTATCTATCTATCTATCTATCTATCTATCTATCTATCTATCTATCTATCTATCTATTATATAGTGCCTTTCATATCTATCTATCTATCTATCTATCTATCTATCTATCTATCTATCTATCTATCTATCTATCTATTATATGGTGCCTTTCATATCTATCTATCTATCTATCTATCTATCTATCTATCTATCTATCTATCTATCTATCTATCTATCTATCTATCTATCTATCTATCTATCTATCTATCTATCTATGACTTGATTTAGGTGAGGCAGCGGACTTTCTTTTAAATTAGACCCAGGAACTGCTTCCGGTCTTCTGTCTAAGTTGTCTGAAACAATTCAGTGTCATGCGGAAACCAGGGCAGTCCTAACCCAGTAGTACCCTCTGCCGGTCCCCAAAGATCCCTCAATAGGGCTGTGTTTCCAGACTCCAAATCCCATGCCACTCCGTGGGTATCAAAATCGGGTTTAGTCCTGAGGAGCACTGCCACCTGTCATGTGGGGGAATGAACTGCTTCTAGCATGCACATTTGCCCAGTCCATCCATTATGGCCTCCTAGTCAGGTATGAATCCGTTATTTGTCACAGTCAGGATGCCTGACTATACTGTATATAATTACTGGGTGATTAATGTGACATGTGTAGTGCAAAGTGAAATGCTTACTTGGCATTTGTTAACCAGCATTCAACATGTCCCCACTTTTCAGCGCCATGATTAGTTGAGTATAACTATCTATTCTCAAAGCTTCCATTTTCCTTACCTGTGTGTGTTTGTATGATATGTGTGCAGTATACACACGGGACAATGCTAGTAGTACTACTCCTGTTCCTCTGTACAGTATAATTACATTATTATAAGTGCACTAGCTGTGCTACCTGCCAAAGACAGGTTGAAATCAAAGTAATCAACGTAAACTGTAGCATACATCTCTGTTATATGTCATTTGGTATGGGATATGTAAAAGCAGTGGTAATATTTCTGATGCATCATCTGTTGGAGTGACAGAGACATAGCAACCTGACAGACACTTATCCTTTTATTAAGGTGTACTAACAGTGCTACCCATCTAAGACGTGTTGAAATCCATTTAATCAATGTAGACCTCAGTGTTAATATGTGCAGTGCACCATGCAATGTATACATCTCTGTTAAAAGTAGTGGTAATGTTTGTGATGCACCATGTGTTGGAGTGACAAATGTAATGCATTTTATTACTACTAATGTTTGTGATGCATCATCTGTTGGAGTGACAAATGTAACGCATTTTATTACTAATAATGTTTGTGATACACCATCTGTTGGAGTGACTGAGACATAGCAATCAGACAGGTACACAGACACTTATCCTTTTATTACAGTGGATGAGTGTTATATGTATGTACAGTATATTTGTGTAGAGTGTGTGATATGTATATATTTTTATGGGTGATTGTTACATGTGTGTTATATGTATTTGTATGTGTGTGTTACATGTGAACACAGAGTATACTGTATGTACGAGGTCGATGGTGACACACACACAGTTTTGCAGCCCACCACTGTCTATGCGGGGTTTGCATTTCCTCCTCAGTTGTAGTTCATTTTTATTTTTATTGTCACACATGACTCCATGTTTGTCATATTTGACAACCCAAGTTCTCCCTGGCACTCGTGTTTGGATTAGTTTCACATTAACTCCATCTTGAGGCCGCTCCGGACAGGACCACCATTCCATCTTGAGTTTATTTCTGTCTTGCATGCAGTGTGACTCTGATAAGCCCCTCTGCTCTGCAGCTCCAGACCTGATAAATGGCATCAGAAACTGGATGGATGGCTTATTTATTTTTTGGGGCCTTTTTTCATGTTAATTGGATTCCTTTACTACTCTACTCTTGTATGCTGGTTCAGTTAAAGACAGAATAGCTAACAAAAAAAAAACAAACAAGAAAAGCAGGTGACCCCGGGGTCAGCTTTAATAAAAATGCCAGTGTGTGTAGAATGGGCTCTCGATAGCCTCGTCATGCCTTAATGAAGGAATTGGACTGATTGCACCAGTGATTTCCCTCATGTCGGAAAAAAGTCTTTGGGGCAGAAAACGGGGGAAAACAAACAATAGCAGAATGGGACGGCATGCCTGCCTATCCTCTGTCTTTAAAAGCAGCCCGCCGCCATTATTTCACCCTTTACGTCAATGCTTAGTGACAGCCCAATTAGCCGCAGCTTGCAAAGCCGGCTTTGCTTTTCTTTGCCCCGAGACGGACGCACACCTGCTCTCTCCAGGCAGACGCGTCTGAGAGTGTGGATGTCTGTTATGGACAGGCCTGCCCCTCGGAGGCTGGGAGCTGCCCAGTAGTCCACTTGCTGTGACTGGTTACACTAAACAATGAGTCTGGTGAGCACCTGGACTGCCACTGTCTGCACTCGGGGGACACTGGAGGGTGAGCCGTGCCAGTATCAGCTGGGCTTCATGCACTTGACTCTGAGAGTTTCATTAGAAGACAGATGGACCATGATGCTTTGCTAGACACGCTGAAGCACATTGGGTGTGGACACTTTCTGGATTGCCATATTTATCACCTATAATGTGATGTGAACAGCACATTGCTGCCACTTTTACCACCATTTCCTTATCGTTCCAGAGTCGTGGGTTCAAAAGGCCCGATCACTGCCTGTCTGGAGCTCGCATGTTCTCCTCATGCCCAGTGGGTCTTTTCTCTGGGGACTCTGATTTTCCTCTTATAAAATGCCAGGTAGGCTGACTCATCAATCCCACCCCTCCTTTATAAAATGGCGTACCGCTTCCCGAACTGAGCCGACCAACACTACTGCCCTACTAAACCAGCATAAGTACAGAAGCACACCAGCGGAAGCAAAAGTTGAGCTAAATGAGCATTGTTACCATAAAGTAAAATAAGGAATTGTACAAAACAAACAAAGCCTCCCAGTATACATACAGTGAACATAAATCATGAAACAAAACACTGAATAAAATACCCGACTAATACACAAATAAGAGAAAAAAAATATAATGAAACCAGAACCCTTTAAATATCCCGTTATACGTAATCATCTACAGTCCGTTATGGTGAAGGATACTCTGAGCCGGACCTCCTGTCCTGGGAATCGTAAAAACATCATGCTGGCCCGCCAGGTCCTCTCCCGAGTCACTCCACCACATCCAAAAGACAAGGAAGACGAGGCTTACTAAAACGAACCCAGGGTCACCTGACGTTTTCCAGCGAGTTGAGTGGCTTTCACTTCTTGCCTTTTTTGTGGCATCTGAGTTCTCCTTCTGGTGTGGCGCTCTCTTCTCTCACTTTCACCTTTCTCCCGTGTTGTGATGTGAGATTTTACATATAACTTGATGAATATTTTGTACTGTATATCTTTATTTGTAATTTAGACAAAGCAATGTAATTTAGTGTTTACCCCCCTCCCCCTTGGGAATGGGTCTGTTTGAATTTTACGACAGGATTTGGGGGATGTGTGTTTTAAATCAGTTTGGCAAGTGTTTCTTTGCTAAAGTCATTTCTAACCCCGCAAATGGGCTAAGGTGTACCTTAACATATGGTTTGGGGGCAGGTGTTAAGATGTTCTATTTCCCCCATTGGTCTGAGGTATGGCTGTTTGGAATTGGCTTGTCTCAGAGGCCTTTAAGTACTACGACGCCCTATTGGCTCTCGGGGTTGGACAGAACATCTGTAAATGTATGTGTTTAACCTCAGTATCTCTCTCTTACTAACCAACATCTGAAAGAAGCATCTCTCTTGCTAACCTGATGATGAAGACCACACAATGAAGAGCACAGCTCAGCAGCCATTTTGAACAGACATGTGGCTGAAAGCTGAGCACCAATGATGCCTTAACTAGAGACATTTAAGTAACTACAAGTCTGTGTGCCGCCTGAACTACATATCACCATTTAATCAGGTTGTATGGTTGCCAATATTCAAATATACTTTGCATTTTGTTATTATTTATGAATATTATCAATAGTACTATTACATTATTTAAACTGTAACTTAACTTCTGCTTGTCTTTTTACTACATCTAATTGCCTGAGGTTATAGATATAGAAGGGAAGGTGGGGATAAGTTATATACAATAGTACCTTATAAACAGTGGTAAGTCTGTGAGATTAGGCATTCTAAGGCTACATATTAATAATGCAATAGGGGAAAGTAGAGCAATATATATTACTCTACCAAGACAAAACACTCCCGCCACACATTTACATATGAGGGGGGAACTCAAAAATAATGAGAATTTTTTTTTGAAGGGGAGTTAGTTCTGACGTTTGCCGCTAGGTGCGTGTGTGAGACTGCCCTCTGCATCATTTGGCGTCCTTGAAGTGCTCAAGCGATTATGTGACCCAAATTGTGGCGATTGCATGAAGCCCAGCAGCCACCCTCCAGTGCCCCTCCCAAAGCACTACAAGCAGGCCCAGCAGAGACAGAGGCGGCCCAGATACTCATGACAACGCTCCCGTCCACACAGCATTGAGTGTGCGGCAGCTTCTCATGAAGCACAGGATTACAATGGCCCCCCTCCACTCCCTGCACCTTGCACCTTATGATTTTTTTTTTCTTAATTTCCAATAATGAAGAGGGATCTTAAAGGAAAGCATTTTCAGGATGCAGAGGAGGTCAAGAAGCAAATGACGGAGGCACTGACGGCTATCGCATCGCAAGAGTTGCAGAACAGTTTTGAACAATGGAAAAAGCGGTGGGACATGGGTATTGTGTCTCAGGGAGAATATTTTGAGGGTGATTCAATTTTGGAAATGTTCTGAGAAATATACAATTTTTTTTTTTTTTAAACAAATTCACTTTATTTTTGGGCCCCCCCCACCCCGACCCCGGGTTTGGTCGGCTCCTCCCACTTTGGCCGCTCCAAGCCAGGTGCTCTCTTCCCCATGAACCGTACAGCCATTCCACCATTAACAGGACGAGGGAAAGGTGCAACCTGCCAGTGACACCCACACATATCCATGACAGCCCCTACAATTTGTGAATTTCCCTTTGGGATTAATAAAGTATCTATCTGTCTATCTATCTACAATGGAGTGGAAAACCTCCAGTTATGTATTCGTGAGTCGGTGTCTTGCACCCCAAAGACAAGGCCGAGTCCCCAAACGTTAGCAGAATCGGCTTTATTCCATTCGAAACAGGAGCTACCATGCTACTATACATAGACACAGCAAACAGGCGGGCAGGGTGAGGGCCTGGTCAGTTGGCCAAGTTAAAATGTCCCCTGCATCACCCATCGGGCGACTGGCCCATTCTGTGTGGCAGCAGTCGGCTTGTAGTTGATTCTGTGGCGCTGCGAATCTGCGGCCGCCTCGGCGACGGACAAGCCACCCCTAACAGATGCGCAAGTCCCATTGGGGAGGGTCTTAAAAGAGTGCAGAGGTCTCATAATTTATACAGAGATGATGCTGAATTAAGTGGACAAAAATGATCAGGAGTGTTTAGGAGCATTTTGACCCGTTAAATCGTTTAGTATACGGTAGCATGCAGACGTGGACAAACGTGTTGACAAAGTGCCACATGCCTCCTGAAAACAACTGTCCCCCCTGTGTCTCTGCACGCCTCCGAAGTGTCATGAAGTAAAACAAAGCCAAGATCAAGTGTCGATAATTCTACAAAGATCTTCTAAAATGGCCTGCACACATTTGTTGGGACCCCTAGGAAAGACCCTAAATAACTGGACTGGAGTGATTTTTCAAATTAGCTGCTTTCTTAAATTTGTATCACACACACGTCTCCAATCGTGCAATCGGTCATTCAGCCAAGTTAAATGGAGAAAAGTCGTCCCTCTGCTGTTGGGATTGTCATTGTGTGTCCCTCACTGTACGTGGAGCAGAGAAAACAAAGGAGAGAGGAGATCAAGACGAGCTTGTCAAAGGTAATGGCTAAAAGACCACCACCACACAGTTTGATGTTCCAAACGCAGATAATATGAGGAAGCTGAAGGTGCACCGGCCATGGCCGCAAGAAGAAAATCAACCCCAGAATGGGTAGAAGGACAGTGAGAATGGCAGACAAAAAGCCAAGGACAACATTGAGGTGGACCCCCAAGTACTTGTAGGAGTGCACCACCTCTAGATCCACTCCTTGAATGGTGACCTGACACAGAGGCTTTGGTGTGTGATAAGCAGTTCCTTGGTTTTACTGATGTTAAGTTGCAGACACCACCAAGAAACAAAGTTCTCCCCCTGACTCAACTCCTCTGTTTCACCCCCCCCCTCCCTAATCAACAGACCCCATAAATGCAGAGAATGTCTAGAAGAGACCTGACCTGCTGTTGTATTTCAAGTCTAAGGTGCGCAGAATGTCGAGTAAAGCAGCCCCAGGCCTGGTCCTTGTGGTGCTCCAGTGTTGCCCTCACAGTCCTTGAGTCTCACAAATTGTGGTCTGCCTGACAGATACTCCATCATCCAGGAACCCACAGGCTCATCCACCTGCATCTCTCTGAGTAGACCCCTTAACAGTGTAATGGGACGCCCCTGTTGTATATGGTCCGGTGGAGCAGCCATGGGCTCCTCACTACCTCCCCCGGGATGCTTCCCTGGCTGACGATGGTGCCTCAGTTTCCCGCAGGGTTTCATGGGAGATGGAGTTCTCCACAACCCTGTGGGGATCTGGGATGGCCGCCAGGGGGTGCTGCATGGATCCTGGAACCCACCTGGACATCTCTACAGCCCCGCCCGGAAGTGCAATTAGCCACAGGTGATCAAGCACCTTCCGGGTGGGCTATAAAAAGGCCAGCATCCACCACTCAGCAGCCAGAATCGGGAGGAAGAGAACGAGGTTGCCTGGGAGGAGTGGTGGTGCAAGGTGGAGAGTTGTTGGTGTTGTATTTACGTGCTTTTGGGACTGTGTATTGCCTGTGGGGTTCATGGGGAAGATGTGCCACACAGGAGAAGAAAAATAAAAAGTGTGCTTGTTTTTACACGTGCCTTTGCATCAGTCTGTGCCAGTCTATATAGCGCCTTTTACAACAGGGAGAGCTGGATGGTACTGAAGGTGCTGGAGAAATCAAAAAATAGAATCCTCACAGTGTTGCCATTTGAGTCCAGGTGAGAATAAGCCTTGTGGAGCAGACTGATCATTTCGTCCTCTACTCCAGTCTTTGTCTGATAGACCAACTGTAGTGGGTCCAGGTGGTCTACCACAAGAGGACTCATGTAGTCCAGGACCAGCCTCTCAAAGATCTTCCTGATGTGAGGTGTAAGTGCCACTGGTCTGTAGCCATGAGGTGAAGAGGCGCCTGACGTCTTAGAACAGGAACAATGCAGGAGGTTTTTCCACGGCAGTGACACTTTCTGGAGCCTTAGGGACACAGGTGACAGAGGACATAACACAGTTGGTCAACACAGGCCTTAACTCGAGGACGGACTCCATCTGGTCCTGCAGCTTTTCCTCTGTGTGTAGCTTCCTCAGTTGTGTCCTCACTTGGTCTCCAGTTATGGACGCTGATGGTCAGAGGTGGGCTCCTCACTGGCCATTCCTACTGAAGTGGTAGTAGGGATAGTCTGGGGAGACTGGACATTGGGAGAAGGTGGCAGTGGAAGGGATAAATCTATTTAAAATTTTACAGGATGATTTAGAATTTTAAAGGGTAGATTGTGAACCTGCTAGAGTTTATAAATCTGATTTTCTTTTTTTTTTTTTTTGGCGCACCCATTTTCCTGTTTATTGATGTGTATATTTTCAGGCTTGAATCCGTGCAAACCTTTATAAACGAGACCCCCTGATCATTGTCACTGTAGGTCAGCAGGGTGCCACAGCTTTGGGCCTCCTCATTCTCTTCTCCTCACTCGGGTTCTCTCTTTGCTTTTGGATCAGTTGGTTACGGCAGCAGTCAGTCCTCGTATGGCAGCAGAGTGACTCCCACATCAGTTAGGGCTCAGATTCCCGAATGTGACAACCAGGACATGAATAGTCACGGGGACGTGTCACGTGTCTGATCAGACTGTCAGGAGACGCCTGTGGGAGGCAGGGATCTGAGCAAGTTGTCCGCCCAGGGCTGCCATTGAGACGGCCACACTGCAGCGACACTGGCATCGGGCCGCAGCTGGACTCGGCCTGTCTGACTGGTGTACGTGGAGTGGCTCCAAGGCACGTGCCACGCTGGCATTTTAGATTTCTGGTTTAAATGGCTCCTGCAGAGCAAAATCATTTTCTCCATTATTGGCTTTGCTGTTCCTGTGCTTCTAAAGATTAGTCCATCATGGTCCATCATTAGGCTTTTAGCTTGGTGCTCTCATTCATTGTGGTGCTAAGGACTGGTGGGAGAGAGAATTATAGAGCCACGTCTGGGGTTGGTGGTCCATTTCTCTCCATCCACATTCTGAACTCGCCCATCCATCCATTATCAATCACAATTAATCCAATGAAGGGTCACCGACAGGGGGAAAAAAAAATCAGGAGGGAGCCTCCCCTCGACTCTCTCGTATACTGAGATGGAGGAAAAGGCCATCAGGACCACTTTGAGCTGCGCAATACGTCTTGTGTCCTATCTCTTTGTTTCTCATCATTACTAATTCATAATATTGATACAGTCATTTATCTCTATTTATAATCAAACTTTACTGATGATTTATAAATTAAAATAAAATTAATAATAGTTATTGAAAGAATATGCGTTTTATGGAGTACAGTTTTTAATATTGTGGACACATTTATATTTGCATGATACAAAAAATTGAGATGATCGTTTAAAGTAATTGTTCTTAAATTTCATATCTGTTTTCTTTTTATCATTATAAATATCTACAGAAAATTTGAATCATCTATCTAAACCATAGTTTACTTGAAAATTTGCAAAAGTATTCAGTTAAAGTACCGGACGTGGCCCAAAAGTTGATAGGATTCCTTATCTTAATACATAATTCGCCTGCCTCCTCACTCACTCACGTCCGTCCGAAGCCTTCTGCGCAGTCGCCTTCTGCGCAGCTGCCCGAAAAGCCTTACGAGACCGACATCCAACCCCAACATCGCGGCAGGTGGCGGATTTAGAGCCGCAAAAATTCAAAGAGAAAGGCGACTTCGATTAAACCTCTAGAGGCCTGAAAGGCGATTTCGACTACAGCTCGAGGCCAAATTACGCATTCTGATTCAATTACGCATTCATTCAATACACCTATATCAGGTTTGTGGTGCTTATACTTATTACTATTCCATATTGTACTGGAACATTCATCATTCAATATTATACTATAGGCCTGGAAAATTCATCAACTAACATTACAAGCCTGTACAGTAATGAGTAAAGCGGACTACAATCATTACAAAACAACTTCTTCGTTACTTGTCATTTGTTCTTCATACACTGCTGACACAAACTTGTGCCCATTTCATCTTACGTTGTCGAAATGGGCTCTTTGTCTAGTTTTTCATATAAAGCAGGCGTACAAAATCTTATTGACTTATGACAAAGTGTGTTCGAGTTATCGTGTGTACACACAGACAGAATTTCAAAAATGGTATTTTCAGACTCAGGAAGGTCTAAAACGTCAAGATTCATCAAAATCTTCAGGTCAAATTTTTTCATATTTCCTATACTTTTGCTGTACATATATACAATATATATTGTATATACAAGAAAGTTAAAAAAACAAGAATTAATTAGCAGCAAAAACAGGTCACTAATTACGGAAAGGGTTACAGTGAAAATGTGCAGCCGCTGCGCATGGAAAAAGTGGACTTCTTCACTTACCTGGGCAGTGTGGTGGACAAACAATTCGGAACAGCTGCAGATGTAAAGACACAAATCAGCAAGAAGAAAGGAGCATCTCAACAACTGAGGAACATCTGGAACTCCAAAGAGTTGGGCCGCGCCACCAAGTTTCAGCCGTGGTGCACCTTCTGCCCATATAGATAGATAGAGTGAAAGGTGCCATATGATTGATAGTATAAGTAGATAGTATAAGAAAAGGAAAAGACAATGATAATGAGTTGGGGTACCAACCTGGCACCATGTATAATTGAAGGTTTGCACCAAAACATGCAGTATATTGCGGAAATGTCTTATCAGACACAAGTTCAGAACAGAACTAACAAAGATTGAGGAGCTTCTGATTTTGAGTCCTTCCAGCAAGAATAGGCAGGTCCAGGTGGATGGACCCTGGAAGTGACATCAGAGGCATTATAGCTGTCAATGATCCAGTCTGTAGAGGGAGAAAGAGAAAAGGCATTAGGACAACAGCGCCAACCCCTGGAGTGAAGGTAGAATTACAGTCACTTCAGTTGCCCCCTATGCACATGCATGTGACGTTAGATAGATAGATAGACACTATATAATAGATAGATAATAGACATAAAAGGCACTATATAACATAGATAGATAGATAGATAGATAGATAGATAGATAGATAGATAGATAGATAGATAGATAGATAGATAGATAGATAGATAGATAGATAGGAAAATAACCATATAGTAATTAAATATACACAGCACTATATTAAACAGATATGAAAGGCAATGTATAATAGATCTTCTGAAAGGCACTATATTTAGAGATATATAAAAGACACTCTGCGGTGGGCTGGTGCCCTGCCCAGGGTTTGTTTCCTGCCTTGCGCCCTGTGTTGGCTGGGACTGGTTCCAGGAGACCCCCGTGACTATGTACTTAGAATATAGCGGGTTGGATAATGGATGGATGCATGAAAGACACTCCATAATAGAGATTTTGAAAGGCTTATCTATGTATCCATTATATAGTGCCTTTCACATCTATCTATCTATCTATCTATCTATCTATCTATCTATCTATCTATCGTGCCTTTCATATTCATCTATTTATCTGTCTGTCTAATTCATATGTTAACAGGTATGTTGATCTGTTAATAAATAAACAGATAGGAAAGGCACCACAGAGGAGACAGATATAAAAGGTACTATATAAGAGATTTGAAAGGCACAGTATTAGATAGACATCAAGGGTGCTGCATAATTGATATACTGAAAGGCACTATATAATAGATCAATATAAAAGGCACTATATTAGATATGAAAGACATACTGTAGCATTACATATTGTTGATATGAAAGACACTGCAATGTCATGAAATGGCACAGTGGATTTTATGATCTCTGACAGACGTGCAGTTTCCAAAGTTTTGTAACAAGGTCCAGGGTGCCAGGCCACTGCAGGTTGTTCTGCTACTTTCTCTTACTGGATTACAGTGGGACTGCCCATCTTACCCAGTTTACCTAAATGGCAGGTCTTTGGGGTTTTGGAGTAAAATCAGAACACCAGTGAAGACAAACCTCCAAACCCCACACAGCCAGTGACTTGCCTGGTTCTTGCTAGTGAGCTTTGGAGCTGCATGGCAGCCAAAGTAGCCAACTGTGCTGCAGTCTTACTGTAATTGAAAAAAACCTGAGATGATGAATGGATTAAAAATTCTGAAAACACCTGCATGAGTGTGTGATCCGCGATTTCGTTCCTGAGCTGCGTGTCGAGTTTTCACATTTGATAGATAGATATGAAAGACACTAATAGATAGATAATTGGCATGAAAGGCACTATATGATAGATAGATAAATAGATAGATATGAAAGGCACTATAAGATAGATAGATTGATAGATAGATATATAGGAAAGTGTATATAGTGTAAGGTGATTAGACTTGCACACTCTTACCAGTTACAGTACACGATGTCATTAGCACAGCACGTGTCATTGTTGTCTGTTAAAGCCAGTGTCACATGACACATCTTTCTCAGCAATTTTGCACTCGCAGTCTTCATTTACACACCTTAGCCTGTTGGGGGCAGTCTGCGGTGCGCTCCCGTGAAGCTGATCGTCTAATGTGACTTATCCATCCGCTACCACCAACTGGTCTTTGACCCTCTAGGATCAAATCAAACATGAGAGAGTTGAGAATCGCAGAGCGTTCTGCTGGCAGTGCAACACAGGGAATGTAACGACCAAGGAATAAGGAAGACGAGTGTTTTCAGAAGAGAACAGAAACAGAAGAGAAGCTCGTCTATCTGATGTCTTGATTTTTACATTCCATAACAATGGAAAAAAAGAAAAGTTTGTAAATGTGACGTGGGCTGCATGTTGCGAGACGACAGAAGGCTCACACGTCACAGTCGAGATTAAGAAATCAGGAATCCTCTCCGACGTTTGAACGGCGTTCTTGTAACAGTTCGTTAGTGTTGGCCGATGTTGACCTCCATGACCGCGGTGGATGGTCTCCCCGAATGTGCGCCGTCATTCACTTAAGTGTTACTGACCTTAAACTGCTTCCACCACTAAAATACAGCAGCGCGGCAGGTCATTTCATCTTGTCGTGTAACATTTCATGAGTTCATCCCAAACTTAACTCCAAACTCAATCCCACACCTCTGCTGCACTCTCAGAGGACCGTTGTCTTCATCGTCCATGATGACACGGATGAGGTGCTGCCACTCGCTGCGACAGACCACCAACGACTATGAAGGTCCAACTGCAGGCTCACACACATCGATGTACGTATGCCATTCCCAAACCCCTGCACGGCATTCCCGTGTCTACCACCCTGAAAGAGAAATGGGGGCCGTCTCGGAGCTTTTCAGTCAGCCCTCGTCTATTATGTAGTGTCTTTAAAAATTTGATTTTATCATTGAAAAACATATAAAAAAAATGATGGCGTGTTGTATTAGGTGAGGCGATGAGTGGCTACACTCGGGATTCCAGTGCCAGTTTGAGTCTGAATTCTTCTACCTTTTTGTCCATTATTTTAACATTAATAGCATTAAAAAAAACAAAACTGCTGTTTAGTTTGAAACTTTGCGGATTTGTTGCCCCTTCCCTCATAAAAAGCATTGCTGTTACAAACCCATTACAGTGCTGACTCTGTTCAGATTTTTAAAGAATGTGCCAGCTGTGCCAGGGATTCCATTGGAATCCTGTTTGTTTTGGCCATCTTTTATTTTATTTCATGTTTTTTTTTTTTTTTTTTGAACTGTAAATGGAGCGTCAGTCTGAGAAGCGAGCAGGGAGGTGTTGTTGAAGTTTGCTCTTTTAATAAAGCTGTCAACAGAATTAATTTGCAAACATGAAAGAGACAAGCCGGCCAAGTGTTTGTCTTACCCAAGCGCGGCTTCAGATCGTAATTCACCGCAGGGTGCTTGGCTTTAACCCTGAGTGGCAGAGCAGAAATCACCCGAAGCCGACTGTATTAAGAAAATTAATATTAACAGACTCGGGGGTGGGGGGGTGCCAATCCATCTTAGGAGTGCTTTAGTGAGGGGAGACCCGAATGGCATGAGCACAAGCAGGTCAGGATGTGTGTTCAGACATAAGACATGCAGATAGATTTTACTCGGGCAACAGCCCACTTGCTCAATTCTCCATAGTGAAGTATAAGACCCCAGAAGTAGGTACTCACCACGCTGGAAGTGGGGTATGCTGATTAAGAATGTAGGTCCCCAGTCCAATAGGTGGCCCTGCATGATAATGAAACTGACCCCAGCCAAACAAGTGAAAAAGTGCTAAGAGCCGAACCCTGATGGAAACCCACCTGTGTCCCCGTGTGCAGCTCCCTCCCTTGTTACCAGTCCCTCATGCATCATTTCCACCAGGCTTACCAGCTCCCGTAGCCATGGACATCACCTGATATTTTTCAGATGGACTACTGTGTGTGAGCAAACAAGATATTTTTAATAAGAAGAATAGCAGTTTATTAAAAGCAAGAGAGTCAAAAGTGCTCAAAGATGTGCAGACAGTGCATTTTACACCTTAATAAAAGGATATGTGTCTATCATTCCAACAGATGGAGCATAACAGAAATTTGTAGTAATGCATGTTATTTCCACAAGCTGGCTATGCTACCTGTTTAAGATGTGTTGAAATCTAAGTAACCAACATAGACCTCAACGTTGGCAGTGCACCATGCAATGTGCATGTCTCTGTTATATGCCATTTGGTATGGGATTTATCAAAGCAGTGCTAATGTTTGTGATGCACCGTCTGTTTGAATAACAAATGCAATGTATTTTTTTGCTAAAAATGTTTGTGATGCGCCATCTGCTGGATGGACAAATGCAATGTATATGTCTCAGTTACAGTATATGTCATTTGGAATGGAATTCATAAAAGCAGTGTTAATATTTGTGATGCACCACCTTTTTGAATGATAAACACAATGCTTTTTTTTTACTACAGATGTTTGTGATTCTCCATCTGTTTTGTATGTCTGTGTGTCTGTCGGATTGCTATGTCTTTGCCATTGTTAAAGATTGAGCATCACACACATTTTTAGTAATAAAACGCATTATATTGGTCATTCCAACAGATGGCACATCATAAAATTTTATAATAATAAAATACATTGCATTTTTCATTCTAACAGATGATACATCACAAGCATTAACACTGCTTCTATGAATGCCATACCAAATGTCATATAACAGAGACAAATGCATTGGATTTGTCAATCCAACAGATGGAGCATCACAAACATTTGCAGTAATAAAATACATTGCATTTGTCATTTCAACAGATGGTGCATCACAAACATTAACACTGCTTTTACAAATCCCATACCAAATGTAATTTAATAGAAACATATGTATTATATTTGTCATTCCAATAGGGTAGTGTATCACAAACATTTGTAGCCAAAAAATGCATTGCATTTGTCATTCCAACCGATGGCACATCAGAAACATTAACATTATTTTTACAAATCCCATACCAAATGGCATATGACAGAGATGGAGCATCAGAAACATTTTTAGTAATAAAATGTATTATTCAAGTTTCATGCTGTATGTATGTTTGCACGTATATATATTTATATGCACATATAGATAGATAGATAGATAGATAGATAGATAGATAGATAGATAGATAGATAGATCTGTATATGATCAAAACAGGTTTCCCCCAAATACTATTCTGGGTTAACTGTTTTTACATAGAAATCTGAGCCCAGCGCCTGACCCAGACAATGAAATCCATGTTGATTAACTTCGGCTGCCTTTTTCTTGCAGGATTTGTATGCGAGACAGACATTGATGAATGCCAAAGCAACCCTTGCAAGAATGGAGGTATATGTAAAGATGAGACGGCGGACTATCTTTGCCACTGTCCACCACCACATAAGGATGATCTGCCCTGGGGAGGGAAAAACTGTGACATTGAGTTATCAGGCTGTTTGGAGAACCAGTGTAAAAATGGTGCAATGTGCATACCCACATTTAAAGATGGGGTGCATAATTACCACTGCCAATGCCCGCCAGGTTTTTATGACCAATTTTGTGGAACCTCAACTACGTTTTCCTTCGCTAAAGGAGGATTCATTCTTATTGACACCTTGCATTCCAACAGAAGCAGAAGAGGTTTGGATCAGGCCAGTATGTGGGTCAGCTTGCGTTTCAGAACCACTTTGACGGACATGATAATATTTTACTGGGGAACATCGTCCAGCTTTCTAAACTTGGAAATTATAAATGGGCTCCTTCAAGCGGAGGCTCACATTGATGGCTTGAGTACCAATTTGTCATTAGCAGAATATGTCAGTGATGGAGAGTGGCATCAAGTGACAGTGAATATGAGCGATGATTTTAATGGATTAAGCCTTTGGAATAAAAACTGTGAGGACAAATCGGATGGATGTTATGCAGAAGTCCCCATGAGGTCACACAGCCACCTGAAAGGTGACTTCAGGATGATTTCCATGGGTGGGGCAATAGATGAGTTTCTGGACAACACTGTCAGCAGGACTAATTTTACAGGGTGCATTGAAGATGTGCTCATCAATTCCCAGCCACTTCTCCCTGAAAGCCTTGCCAAGGACGCATCGTTTGGCATGGAGCTTGGATGCCACAAAACGGAATGGTGCAATGCAGTGCCTTGCTCAAGTAATGGAACCTGCGTGGACTTGTGGACCTCGTACCGATGTGATTGCTTCCGGCCCTTCTACGGTGCAGACTGTTCCTTGGGTAAGAGCTTTGAAATCATAATGTTAATAAATTCATTAAATTCACAGGTGGTAGCACCGCGAGTGGCATTGTCACATCACAATGCTAGGATGACAGTTCAACTCACCATTAGGCTCACATCTATGGGGAAGTCCTCTCTTTCCTTCCACAGGTCTCATATTTGCATGTTTAACTTCTTCTCAAAGTCCAAAGATGTGCATTTAGATTGATGGGCAACTTCAGACGGGCCTGAGGAAGGTGTGATCTGTCCTGGATAAGTGACTCTGCTCAACACAGGGCCTTGTCCTGTTTCGTCACATTTCAGCCTGGAACTCCAATGGATATTTTGGGGGGTTAGCACAACATGCCTACTTCTTTGAAGACTTTGAAGGTGCAAAATATTTTCTATTATGACACAAACGATGAATAAAACAAAGAAACAAAAATCCTGAATGTGCATAAGTATTTGCCCCCCCCCCCCCCAGTCAGTACTTTGTAGAGCCCCCTTTTGCTGTAGTTCCAGATGCAAGTCTCCTATTAGCTTAGCACATCTCGCCGCTGGGATTGTCACCCACTCCTCAAGGCTAAACTGCCCCAACTCCTTCAGGTTTGATTGCTTGCGTTGGTAGACAGCCATCTTCAAGTCACGCCACTGATTCTCCATTGGATTGAGGCCATTTCAAGTGTTTCCCCCTGAATGGCTCCAGTGTAGCTTTCGCAGTGTGTTTAGGGTCATTAGGGTCAATGAAGGTGAACCTCCGTCCCAGTCTCAGTTCTCTGGCAGACTCAAACAGGTTCTTCTCGAGAGTTTCCCAGCATTTAGTGCCATCCACCCTTCCTTCAATCCTGGCCAGTTTTCCTGCATAATGTATTGTATTGTCATGTATTACATGATACACATCTCTCTATAGGACATGGTGGGAAGCCCAGAATGTCAAATGAACTTAACAAGAAGTACAAGAATATGACACAGGAAGTTATTAAGCGCTATTTGGGGTTGGATAAACCTCAGATTACCCCTGTAAAGTCAGAATCTCCTATTTGATTCCAGCTTTACGCAGGTCTTTTGGATAATGCGAGCTTTGCCTGGGTAATGCCATGCTCCACTATGAAGATGGTAGCTGTCTGTGTGATGGGAATTGCTGGGTTTGTGCCACACGTGGTGTTTCCCATGATGGCCAAAAATTCAATTTTAGTCTCATGCGACCAGAGAAACCTCTTCCATCTTTTTGGGGAGTCTGCCACAAATTCCAAATGTGTTTTCTTATTTTTTTCTTTCGCATTTTGTTTCAGCTATATGACGGCAGCCAGCTGAGCCCTAATGGTAATGTACTTCAAACGCTCGTGTTGTCTAATCCTGAATTTTCCACTAAAGCTGAGTAAATGTGCATTACAATGCGATTGTCAGACACCAAAATCTGTGAATATGCAGCATGCTTGTCAATGCCAAAGCTTCTGACTATCAATTGTCCTTTTACAAGGGGGCTCCACCCCCTGCTCGCTTCACTCGCCTACCCCCGGTGTTGGGTAACCCGAAATAGAAAACGCAATACGTCTGTCACTGACGGTAGTGATTGTTATCTATGAGAGGGGTGGGGAAGAAAAATCCGCTTCTACACACTGCACATGCTCAGACCGCTAACAAACGGAAAACCAGCAGCATCAGAATCAGTTGTATTGGCCAAGTATGCACACATGCAAGGAATTTGTCTCCGGTTTAGGTGAGTCTCCAATTATAAGTTACACTAGCAGGAGTATCCGGCGTTACCTGGGAATCTATAACTGGTGAATTTCCCAAATGAAAGAAACAGAACATAGAAATAGAACAAACAGTTTTCCGATTCACATTTTATTGTAAGTTCGTCCACTCTCGATTGTGTCTGCTGTGGCGTTTGAGGCATCTGAAGTGGACCGTGGGATTGTACATCTTTTTTTCGGTGGCATGGATATATTCGCGTAAAGCAGGAGAATTATAATGTGTTACATCATATTACGTACGGTATACGCAATCACAGTGAGATGAATTTATTTACACTACGTTGGAAAGCGAACAAATCATAGACATATATAGATAGACGCTGCATTCATTGTGTTGCCCAGTCGACACGATACATCAGCGTGTCCGCCTTATTGTGAGTGGTAAAAGTGCCATTTAAACTAATACACGTAGACATGGAAACCGGGTTTTCTGATGAAAAAACAATAACGTTTAAAAACAGTATCGTTTACAACAACAGATTTTGGAGAATCGTTTAAATGTAATTATTTATATCCATTTATACACTAATAAAGGCAATTATTAAATAATACTACTAATAATAATAATTATTTATTATTATTATTATTAAATAATTCCTCCCATATACTGTAAGTAACATTTCGTGGACTGCCTTCTTCTATCTTCGAAACATTTCTAGACTTCATCCTGTTCTTACACAACACAGTACTGAAGTATTGTTTAATGCCCGAGTCACCTCACGTATAGATTACTGTAATGCTGTTCTATCTGGCATCCCACAAAAACTTACCAATCGCTTACAACTTCTTCAAAATTCTGCTGCCAGGATAATATCCTGCTGTTCTAAATCCACTGAACATATTACACCGATTCTCTCTCAGCTTCACTGGCTCCCTGTTAACTACAGAATACAATACTAAATACCGCTCTTAACATTTAAAGCTCTCCACATAGCATTCTTACATTCTTAGCCAATCATGCAATACTGCGTCCATGTTTGCTACGTTATGTTCTAACTACAGAGGCAGAGTCCCATTGCATGGTTCTAACTTGTATTGAGTCGAGGTATTGACGCGAACACCATACATATGGATACTGTCAAATTATATATAAGGATAACTGACATACACACAAGAGTTAATCACACAAAAAGCAACACAAGACGGAGAATGTACAAAAAAATTAAAGAAACACTTTGAAAACACATCAGATCTCAATGGGAAAACAAATCCTGCTGGCTATCTCTACCGATATGGACTGGGAATGGGTTAGGAACGAAAGGATGGAAATGAAAATGATCAACCTACAGAGGGCTGAATTCAAAGACACCCCACAAATCAAAGGGAAAAAATGACACAGCAGCAGGCAGGCTCGTCCATTTTGCCGAAATTTCATTGCAGCAAATCCAAATCGTACTCAGTAGTTTGTGTGCCCTCCAACAACATGCTTGTATGCAGGCCTGACAACATCCTAATGAGACGACAGATGGTGTCCTGGGGGATCTCCTCCCAGATCTGGACAAGGGTATCACTGAGCTCCTGGACGGGCTGAGGCATCAGATGGACCCAAACATAATGTCCCACCCAGAGGTGTTCTACTGGATTGAGGTCTGGCGAGTGAGCGTGGGGGGGGGTCAGTCAATGAGGTCAATTCCTTCATCCTCCAGGAACTGCCTGCATACTCTCACCACATGAGGCCGGGCATTGTTGTGCACCAGGAGGAACCCAGGAGTCACTGCACCAGCATAGGGTGTGACGATGGATCCAAGGATTTCATCCCGATACCTAATGGCAGTCAAGGTGCCGTTGTCTAGCCTGTAGAGGTCTGTGCGTCCCTTCATGAATATGCCTCCCCAGATATACCATCACTGACCCCCTACCAAACCAGTCATGCTGAATGATGTTACAGGCAGCATAACGTTCTCCACGGCTTCTCCAGACCCTTTCACATCTGTCACATGTGCTCAGGGTGAACCTGCTCTCATCTCTGAAAAGCTCAGGGAACCAGTGGTGGACCTGACCAATTCTGGTATTCTATGGCAAATGCCAATTGAGCTCCACGGTGCCGGGCAGTGAGCACTGGGGTCACTAGAGGACATCGGGCTCTCAGACCACCCTCATGAAGTTTTGTTTCTGATTGTTTGATCAGAGACATTCACACCAGTGTTCTGCCTGCTGGAGGTCATTTTATAGGCTCTGCCAGTGCTCATGCTGTTCCTCCAGTCCTGTTGATGGGTTACATTTACATTTACATCATTTAGCAGACGCTCTTATCCAGAGCGACTTACAACAGTGCTTAGTAGTTTACGACTGTTCTTCAGTCTTTAAGGCTAGGATTAAATCTACTGTCATTAAACAAGTTACCGCTGACCAAGTTGTACACAAAACCATGCTAGAAGAAAATAGTAAGTTGTTAGTACAAAATTTTATTTATTTATTTATTTATTTTTATTTTTTTTTTGAGAAAAAGGGTAGAAAAAAAAAGTATGGGGACTTTAGTCCAAGTGTTGTTGAAAGAAGTGTGTCTTCAGACGACGTTTGAAGACAGTGAGGGTCTCCGCTGTTCGTACAGCAAGAGGAAGTTCGTTCCACCACTGAGGAGCCAACACTGCAAAGAGTCTTGATGCATGTCGTCCTCTTCTTTTAAGTAAGGGTGGTTCGAGACGAGCAGTGCTTGATGTTCTGAGAGAGCGAGAAGTGACACGCTGCTTAACCAGTGCTGATATGTAAGGTGGTGCAGTTCCAGTTTTGGCCTTAAAGGCAAGTGTTAGGGTTTTGAACCTGATGCGGGCAGCCACAGGGAGCCAGTGCAGGTTCCGCAGCAGAGGTGTAGTGTGTGAGAATTTGGGAATATTAAAAATGAGTCTTGCAGCTGCATTCTGGATCAATTGAAGTGGTCGTGTTGCCTTTAGTGAAAGTCCAGACATCAGAGAGTTGCAGTAGTCCAGCTTAGAGATGACCAAGGTCTGGACGAGAAGCTGAGTAGCCTCTGTAGTGAGAAAGGGGCGGATTCTCCTGATGTTGTAAAGAAGATATCTGCAGGACCTGGAGAGGTTGCTGATGTGTGGAGAAAAAGACAATTCTTCATCTAGAGTGACACCAAGACTTCTTGCCGTTTTTGAAGGGTTAAGGACCTTCTATGAGGGGCTCTGTCCAGCTCTTCTGGAGTAACTGCCTGTCTCCTGGAATCTCCTCCATGCCCTTGAGACTGTGCTGTGAGACATAGCAAACCTTCTGGCAATGGCACATATTGATGTGCCTGCCATCCTGGAAATCTTGGACTACCTGTGCCAGCTCTGTAGGGTCCAGGTATCACCTCATGCTACCAGTAGTGACACTGACCGTAGTCAAATGCAAAACGAGTGACTAAACAGATGAGGAGGGAAAAATGGTAGTGGCCTCCCTCCACCTTTAAACCATTCATTCCTGTTTTGGGGGTCCTCTCATTGCTGCCCAAAGCAGCTGAAACTGATGAACGAGCCCCTCTGCTACTTAACTGACCAGATCAATAGCCCACAAGTGTAACTGACTTGACGCTATACTCCCATTAAAAAGGGGTCCTTTCATTTTTTTGAGCAGTTTATATACAGTATATTAGGGTGACACTGAAAAATGACCTGAAAAATGTTTAAGGTCTCAGCCATTCTTTTTTTCAGTTGCAAAGTGCTTGCTGTCTGTTTCCATAAACTTTTATCGACTTTAAAAGCTTCTATTGGCTAACTAAAAAGATTGCAATATTCAAGCCCTTCTTCTGAGCTGCCTTGAAAGCTTGCATATTGTAGTATTTTTCGTTAGCCACTAAAAGGTGTCGTTTTGCTTGACGTCTCCCTTCGTCCATCATGGCTAACACATTACAAGTAGCACTGGATTTAACAAAAAGCTCGAGAGGTGTCCCATTTAGCTTGAACTAGTAACGGCTCGCCAGCTTTTGGTGTTGTTTCAACTTCAGGTGTCGGTTCTACTTCTGTACTAACTGCAGGTAAATTATGATACTTCTTACTTTATTTTTTAAAATATCCTTTCAGATTGACGTCTTTATCACTATTGCCTGCCATTTTGTTGTTTACTCATTATAACGATTACAGTAATTTAGCGTCTTTAGAGTAATTTGCTTGTTGAATGGGATTGGGTGAGTTTTTAATTTGCAAGTTGTTTCTTAACTACTAGCGTTTATCATATTTTATGGTAATTTGTTCTTCTTTTACCTCCTCTATACTTACTACTTAAACTTACTGCACAGTTATAATTGGGGTCAACGTTTTCTATGTCTGCGTGGCAATTTGCTAGCCTTAGAAATTTTGTTTGCTTTTCAGTAATTACAGTACATGGCGGCAAGTTTGTTTTTCCTGCACCGTTGCCACGTAGCCAGAGTACGGTGTGGCTGGTTGGTGAGCCAGTTGCTCATATCAGTGGTCATAAGCTGCCATCTCATGGAGACACAGTTTTGTGACACAGGCTGAGAAGCAACTGATCGAAAGTTTGATGCTACCGACTGACTGTCTTTCACTTAGTCCCGATGAATGGGATGATCAGCCAGACTATCAAGCAAGCTGTGCGTCATGTCTGAGAACTGCGAGGTGTAAATGACATGGCCGAGAGAGGCATTGCACTTACTGTATTCAGGATTACAACTCTGATGAGGAGCAGAAACAATACATTCTACAGACAGCTGAAAGGCACCGGAAGACATTTCCTGACAGTAGAAAATCTACTGTCGCTGTTGCACAGTCACAACATTTTCTAGTTAACGACTGTAATGTTGTGCAATACAATTTTCATTAACTATTATCTGCAAAAGTACAGCAGAATGCTTTTCAGCGACTGCAGAGACACTGCATTTTAATTTCATATACTAGTGACCAAGATTAAACCCATGATGAATATATTGAATAGTAAGCATCACACGTACGGAATTTTCATTTATCTCTGAAACTTCACCTACATTGTGACACCAGGAAAAATGACGTAAATGAAACGAAATGTCTTGCCTGTCATGTCACATGTATATGCAACACATTCAGGGGTGGAGAGCTGAGAAATTCCAACATTTAATTTTTACGCCCATTTAAGTACCTCCCTAATCTCTCTGTATCCTCTTTAATAAAACCCCTGTGTGCGTCCAGTGTCCGTGAATGTGTGTCTTCTGGTGAAGTGCGCATGCACGGGGTGCGGGGCACGGTGCGCTGCTTCAAAGGCTGCCTGACGCGTCACACAAGACAGAGAGGGCGGGACCTATAAAATATCGCGCAGCAGATCCAATAAGATTTCAGTAAATGAGGTAAGACCTAAAACAGAAAACACGAAAAATCCAATCGGCTACTGAGACGCGGAGACCAGCTTCCCCATTGTTGTGCAAGTGTTCACTCTGAGGATGTCAGATTTGCGATTAAGAAAACTTGTCCCGGTAAAGTGTAAAGTAAAAGTAGATTTATTTTCGCGCACATTACATCAGTTTCTGGGGAGAATCTGCTGATTGCCCACCGTTGTGACAGAAAATTAAATGCATATTATGGACAGCAAAGCCAGCATTACTGGCTGAGAAAATTACAGGCATTTTACAGAAAAAATTTAATGAGGTAAAAGGTCCCTTGCCATTTAATATAGACTGTTCCTACTAATGTTTATGCACTACTGTTCTAGCGCCCGTTATTGTAACGGGCTTACTGTCTAGTATATATATAAATTCCAATGTCTGTCTCTCTGTATGTCTGTCCACTTTTCACAAGAAAACTACTTAACACATTTAGATCGGGTTTATTTCTATAATTTCATTGAACATTCCGGTTGATTTTGCGACTTCTCTCATCGTGCTAAGTATCATAGTTTGCTTGTGGTACCGATTTATTCGTGTGAATCCGAGACAGAGGTAGCCGGCCGAGGGGAGGAGGTCAGGGCTCTCCTCACTCACACGCCAGCCTCGGGGCATATCTTACATCTGCTTAGCTAGCGAATGAGATAATTACTTAACGGATTTAGATGGGGCTTTTTTCTAGAATTTGCTTGAACTTTCCGGTTGATTTTGCGACTTCTCCCATCACACTAAGTAGCATGGTTCACTTGCAGGAGCTGTATATTCACGCTAATCTGAGACAAAGGCTGTGGGCTGAGGGGAGGGGGAACATGACGTCAGGCATGGGGAGCCGGGCAGGGCCCCTCCTCACTTACGCCTCTGTTCGAGCCGCTCTACCTCTGCGTTTTGGAGTGTACCTTGCCTCTGCTTAGCTAGCTAACAAGAGAACAACTTAATGGATTTAAATCTGACTTTTTTCTATAATTTGCTTGAACATTCTGATTGATTTTGCAACTCCCCTCATCGTTTTAAGTATAGTTCGCTTGCAGGAGCGATATATTCACGCTAATCCGACACAGAGGCTGCAGGCCAAGGGGAGGGGGAAGAGTGACGTCAGGAGTGGGGAGCCGGGCAGAGCCCTCCTCAGTCACACGCCAGTCTCTGTTCAAGTGTGTCTACTTCTGCATTTTGGAGTGTGACTTGCCTCTGCTTAGCTAGCAATACCTGTTCATTTATTGATTTTTAAAGTTTGTCCTGTTTCACTACTACACGGGTGGAAGCACGGGGGATGGCTAGTATATATATTAGGAAAGCAGCCCGGACGCAGACAGGCAGACACATTCAAATCACCCACAACACATTTATTAAAATACTCCATATTTACAATTGTGCACATGCAAACCCCAAAAGACCCAGCCAACAGTCCAATACCTCACTTTCTTCAGGCCGCCTCCTTGCCTCTCTAAGACTTTGTCTTTCTCCTCACCCGACTCCAGCACCCGAATGGAGGGAGGCGGCCCCTTTTATAATCTCCCGGATGCGCTCCAGGTGCCTCCCGACAATCTTCTGCCGGCACTCCCCAGTGTGGCGGAAGTGCCAGCTGCGCACCTGGAAGCACTCCGGGTGTCCCCGCTCCTCTTCCCCCCAGCACTTCTGGGTGTGGCGGAAGTGCTGAGGTCCAGGGCTCCTTAGGGATTGGGGCGCCCTACAGGGTTGAGCTTCAAAGCTCTGTACCCGTGGTCCCCATAAGCACCAGGGCAATCGCCCCCCTCCTCTGGTCCTCCGGAGCATCCCAGCCAGGTCGCCCCCCCCAGCCACCTGTTACAATATATATATATATATATATATATATATATATATATATATATATATATATATATATATATGTATATGTATGTATATGTATGTATTTATATATGTATGTATATGTATGTATTTATATATATATGTATATGTATGTATATATATATGTATGTATATGTATGTATATGTATGTATGTATATATGTATGTATGTATATGTATGTATATATATATGTATGTATATGTATGTATATATATGTATGTATGTATGTATGTATGTATGTATGTGTATATATATATATATATATATATATATATATATATATATATATATACATATATATATATATATATATATATATATATATATATATATACATATATATATATACATGTATATATATATACATGTATATATTTTCATAGCATCCATAGTCTGAAACACAACTACGAATGCTATGAATGTAATTACTCTGATCTCCAGGCTGTCAAATAAATGAACCACACGCCGTGGCGCAACGTTAGGGGCATTGCCTCTGGCGCTGACGTCCGAGGTTCGATTCCCGAGAGGGAGTGCAGTGGAGTGTGTACACCTGATGAGCCCAGAATGAGGGCGAAACACGTGTCGCGTACTCTTTGCATTTATTTGACAGTAAACTATTTCAACCATTCTATGATCTGCTCCTCACAAACTGAGGGCACCGTGGCAGATGTTAGCAGATTGCTGGCCAACCACAAGCGTTACCTGGTAGGTAACCACCCATACAATCACATTGTGACACAGACTTCGAATGCCGTGAATATATATATATCTATATATATATATCTATATATATATATAAAATATCCATCCATCCAGTATCCAACCTGCTATATCCTACCTACAGGGTCACGGGGGTCTGCTGGAGCCAATCCCAGCCAACACAGGGTGCAAGGCAGGAGGCAAACCCCGGGCAGGGCATACACACACATACACACACACACCAGGGACAATTTACAATCACCAATGCACCTAACCTGCATGTCTTTAGACTGTGGGAGGAAACCCACACAGACACAGGGAGAACATGCAAACTCCACGCAGGGAGGACCTGGGAAGCAAACCTGGGTCTCCTAACTGTGAGGCAGCAGCGGTACCCAATGTGCCACCATGCCACCCTATCTATATATATATATATATATATGTGTGTGTGTGTGTGTGTGCAAACAAAGTGCAGAGTGCAACTCAGTGCAAGAAATGCTGAAATAAACACTGGAAAAAAAAAGGCATTAACAATATGTGAACAGTACTGCAAGACCCTGGGATGCCAGGGGAATGAAACAAACCATTTGTGAGCTTGATGGCCTGTGGGGAAAAAAACTCTTCTTACAGTATACCTGCTTGTTTTGGTGTATATTAATCTATAACGCCTGGCCGATGGAAGAAGTTCAAAAAGGTGGTGGGCTGGATGTGAAGGGTCGGTAATGATTTTCCCTGCTCGTGTATGACTCTGGAATTGTACAGGTCCTGTAAGGTGGGCAGAGTGACATTTCCGGCAGACCTGATTATTCGCTGTCGTCCGTTTTTGTCAGGTTTAGTCACTGATTCAAACCACACTGTTATGGATGAGCTGAGAGCAGACTCAACGACTGCTGTGTAGAAGTGAATCAGCAGCTTCTGTGGAAGGCTGAACTTCCTCAGCTGTCGCAGGAAGTCCATTCGCTGTTGTGCCCCTTTATATGATGGATCCTACATTGGTCTCCCATTTCAAGTCCCGGGAGGTCATACATCCCAGAAACATGAAGGTTTCCACAACTTTCACAGCAGTATTAAGTATGGAAGGAGGGCATAATCTTGTTGGACCTCTCCTAAAGGTCCGCTGTCATCTCCACAGCTCCAGATTGTTACGACTGCACCAAAGGGCCAGCTGCTCAACCTCCCATTTGTATGCAGACTTGTCACCATTCTTGATGAGCCCAATGATGGTTGTGTCGTCCACATATTTGATAAGCTTGACAGAAGGGGTCCTTAGAGGTGCAGTCATTAGTGTAGATGGAGAAGAACAGTGGGGAGAGCACACATCCCTGGGGGGCACCCGTGTTAATCGTATGATAGCTGATGTGAGTTTCCCTAGTTTCACCTGCTGCTTCCTATTGGTCAGGAAATTGGTGATAAATTGATGGGAGGAGGCAGGGACTGAAAGCTGGGTGAGTTTCGGAGTTCCGAGATTATTGCATTGAAAGCAGAGCATGTGGGTAATTCGCACTTTACCTAGATAAACCCCGATTTTAACAAAATGTTTTTCCCAATTCCAGCTTTATAACACAATCTTTACTCGAGTAATGCTAGGTTTATCCAATTTTCGGGCTCTACCCGTAATGTATATAGTGTGCAATGACGTGGAGTTCTCTGTGCACTTCTTTGTGCAGCGTGGGCAGAGTTCTTGTAAGGTGTCATTGTGGAATGGGGCAGAGAGTTGTCAGCTCAGTTTTTTGTGTCCCAATGTTCTGTTTGCACAAAGCTATATTAGGTGGCTTCATGTTGGCATTGAGTGTGATTGGCTGGTAAAGTTGGTGGGGGGCATTGCTGGCTGACATCCCCAAAAGTCTTATTGCATTGTGCCGTCTTCCTGCCTTTTACGACCCGCACATTCTTTCGGTTCCTTCAGTTGTTCATTTTGTTTTCTGGTTTTAACCTGCTCGCCTCTTTGTCTCTCTAGAGTACACATCCGTGACGTTCGGCTTTGAAGACAACAGGAGCCTCTCCTCCTTCACCGTCAACAGCAGACACGGCTCTGAATTTGTTGTCTCTTTTTTCCTTCGGACACGGAAGACGGAAGGTTTGATATTCCAGCTGTGGAACGATACCCATGCATATTTCACAATATATTTGAAACAGGGCCGAGTCTGTGTCCAGACCTTGTCCAAACTTGAAGCCATATTTCCTATCTATATTGCCAAGGGTGAGAAAGAGCTGATTGACGTGCATTTCTCCAACGGTGAGGTTGAGTTCAGCCATTTCGACTGGAAGTACAAGTCGACTCGCCTGCCCACTGTCTCACTGGAGGCAGGTGATGTGGTGTACATCGGGGGCCACAAGGAAGAAGACTACACAAGAGAATGGGGCGGTTATCTCAAAGGATGTCTTCAGGATCTGCAGCTTGACAGGAAGCGTGTGGATTTCTTCTCGGAGCAGTCAAGTAACGCAAGTGCGGCCTGGTACGGTGAGAAGATCCTGGTCAACGTAAGCGAGGGATGCCTCAGTGATGACACTTGCTCGGTAAGTACTTGTACCAGTTGGTTGTGTTATTAAAATGAATTGCTCTATGAGATAACAGGGTGCCAGACCATGCAGAGCCTCATAAACCAAGAGCCAAACCTTAAACTGAATTTCAATAACTCACAGAACTCCTTGGAGGGTATTCCACCTGCACCGTCTGCCCAAAACACTGCATTTCTACAGCATTCCAGTAGGTGGTGCTGTACAGATTCCTACACAGTTAAACTCAAACATTTATGAGCTCGTTGCTTCTTTTAGGGTGGCACGGTGGCCTCGCTGTAGTTCTGCTGCCTTGCAACAAGGAGGCTGAGGTTCACTTCCCAGATGCTACCTTCATGGAGTCTGCATGTTCACCCCGTGTGCTTTGGTTTCCTCCTATAGTCCAAGGACATGCAGGTTAGGTGGCTTGGTGCTGCTAAATTGGCCAGCCTGTGTGATGGGCTGGCATCCTGTCTTGTGATTGTCTCTGCCTTGTGCCCTGTGCTTGCTGGGACTGACCTCAGCTTCCCTGCGACCCTGCTTGGATAGGTGGGCTTTGGCGATGGATGGATTAATTGTTTCTTTTCAAACCTTGGTGTTAGTGGCGCTGTACCTAAGACTTCACACTGGTATACCATTTGTGTAAATGAGGCTGAACTGCATGATCGTTACCTGAAGGTCTCGTAGCTGATCACTGGTCCCAGTTGTGTAAATTCAAATTGTTTGCTGCTCTGTCAAGGTGTCTATGGGATACACAGAGTGACTTTACACCATTCAGCCACAACAATGTGGGTATTTAAACCTGAAATGCAAACAAATTGATGCCACCCACCACCCACGTTTCA
The DNA here is from genome assembly GCF_900747795.2 of Erpetoichthys calabaricus. Lineage (NCBI taxonomy): Eukaryota > Metazoa > Chordata > Cladistia > Polypteriformes > Polypteridae > Erpetoichthys > Erpetoichthys calabaricus. Next base: position 14,334,295 of record NC_041402.2, on the reverse strand, counting down.
TTTTGGGATTTGTAGATTGTTTGTATTATTGTCTTATTTTTTAAGAGTATATGAGTGACTCCACATGACACATCATTTTTTATTTTCCTTTTCAAGCCCAACCCCTGTGACAATGGAGGAAGATGCAACATAACCTGGAACGACTTTGTGTGCTCCTGCTCTACCAACTTCACGGGGCCCACGTGCCAAACGAGAGTCTGGTGTTCCAGTGAGCCCTGCCCCCTGCACACCGTGTGTGTCGACGTTCCCGGCGGATTTGAATGTAAGTAACCAGCCATGGCAGCGCCACCTTCTGTCCGGCCACTGCCACCTCTTTTGTGTCTGTGGCTGGGTCCCACCTTTTCATCGGCTTGATTCCCAATCACTAATCAATGAGATTTGCAGCTTCATAGCGTCATTGTTGTCAGAGCAGAGTGAAATTCTGACTTGCATGTGCTGATCAACATGCAGCGCATCACCAGCCTGTGGTGACATGAAAAGTGAGTAGAAAAACTTTATATCAAAAATTGTGGCTTCATAATCTGAACAACCTCAAAGTTCTATAGATTGATGGGTTACTAGAGCTATCTACCTTAATAAAAGTATACATGACATGTGTCTGTCCAGTTGATATGTCTCTGACATTCCAAAAGATGGCGCATCACAAACATTTTTCTTAATAAAATGCATTGCATTTTTCATTCCAACACATGGCGCACCACAAACATTGACACTGCTTTTACAAATGCAATACTAAATGGCATATAACAAAGACATATGCATTGCATTTGTCATTCCAACAGATGGCGCATCACAAACATTAAAACTGCTTTTACAAATCTCATACCAAATGGCATGTAACAGAGACATATGCATTGCCTTTGTCATTGCAACAGATGGCACTTCACAAACTTTAACACTGCTTTTATGAATCCCATACCAAATGGCATATATCAGAGACACATTCATTGCATCTGTTATTCCAACAGATGGTGCATCATAAACATTTTTTATAATAAAATGTATTGCATGATTCATTCCAATAGATGGCACCTCACAATCATTAACACTGTTTTTGTGAATATAATAACAAATAGCATGTAACAGAGACACATTCATTGCATTTGCTATTCCAACAGATGGTGCATATAGTATAACATTTTTTATAATAAAATGTATTGCATGTTTCATTCTAACAGATGGCACCTCACAACCATTAAAACTGCTTTTAGAAATCTCATACCAAATGGCATGTAACATAGACATATGCATTGCAATTGTCATTCCAAAAAATGGCACATCACAAACATTAAAACTGCTTTTACAAATCTCATACCAAATGGCATGTAACAGAGACATATGCATTGCCTTTGTCATTGCAACAGATGGCACTTCACAAACTTTAACACTGCTTTTATGAATCCCATACCAAATGACATATATCAGAGACACATTCATTGCATCTGTTATTCCAACAGATGGTGCATCATAAACATTTTTTATAATAAAATGTATTGCATGATTCATTCCAATAGATGGCACCTCACAATCATTAACACTGTTTTTGTGAATATAATAACAAATAGCATGTAACAGAGACACATTCATTGCATTTGCTATTCCAACAGATGGTGCATATAGTATAACATTTTTTATAATAAAATGTATTGCATGTTTCATTCTAACAGATGGCACCTCACAACCATTAAAACTGCTTTTAGAAATCTCATACCAAATGGCATGTAACATAGACATATGCATTGCAATTGTCATTCCAAAAGATGGCACATGACAAACATTAACAAATGGCATTTAATAGAGACACATTCATTGCATTTGTCATTCCAACAAATGGTGTATCACAAACATTTTTCATAATAAAATGGATTGCATTTTTTTATTCCAGAGAGCACTTTACAACCATCAAAACACATTATCTAATAAGTACTAAACATAACTGAACAAAGATCACAGCTTTTTTCATAGCATGTTGCTTTAAGAAGGTAAAGGTTTAGCATTAGGGAGTGGGTTTTGTGATACAACAGATGCCTAGATGGACAGTAAACTCTCCACCAGTAGTTTACATGCGTAAGAAACTCACACTTGAATGTGAATTCTGAACGTGTATTCGATGCTCGCGTGTATTTCTCTGTCTTCTGTACTCCACACTTGATGCTCAGCAGATGCCGCCACTCTTCTTCTTTTCCCTATTATGGTGTTCTTCGGCGCGTCACCAGCCTGTGCGATTTACTTGATGCGCAGCAGATGTCGCTGGTCGTCTTTTTTTCTTTCCGTCATGCCACTTTTGTTTGACGATCACTTTGCCGTAATCAATATGTCCACTTGCCATGCCTCCTTGTTATCCTTATTCTAAATGGTAAATAATTAATATGCTAGTTCAGAAATTCAGTCGATACATGTAACATCACAAAGTCCATGTGACCCTGCCCGTGGGCACACATCCATCATCATGATGGCTCTGTAGAAATACACAAACATAATTCACTTCCAAATGACTAAACTTCATGAGCTCCATAATTTTCCTCTACATGTCAATTGGCGGATTTCAGTGATGCCCAAATGACCTTCTGGGTGTGGAAGGTGGGTGTGCCCCGCGTTGGCATTTGTTCCAGCGTTGGCTCACGGCTGATGTCAGAGGGAGTGTCTGCCGCTCTGGATGGTGGCATCCTATAGATCAGTGAATCCTTTTTTTTTTTATTAAATGTATCCTTTTCTCTTTCTTCAGGTATCTCAAACGCTACCTTTCGGAATAACACTGTTCAGTATGCTGCCAACGGATCACTTCAGCGGCCAGTCACCTCGGTGTCATTTCACATTCGGACGCGGGATGAAGATGCCGTTCTCCTGTGGGCCGCCAGTGGAGGCGAGTTGTTTTGCATCACCCTGCACGACTCCACGTTGCATGTGAAGCTGCGGGCCGGGAGTAGTGTGGACGATCTGTCCAGCGACGTCACTATCACCGATGGCACCTGGCATCACGTCGCTGTCACCCTGAAGGAACAGTCCTCAGGCCGCTTCAGGTGGATAATCTCGGTCGATGGAAAGGACAACTCAACCGTTACCTCCTCCCAGCTAAACTTCCTAAACAGGTCCACCATCACGCTGGCGGAGGACTTTGAGGGCTGCTTCGGAGAAGTCAGGGTGGCTGGCATCGCCCTTCCTTTTGTGGAAGGGCCCACAGCCCCGCAAGAGGAGAAATTTGTCAAAATCAGCAAAGGAGAAATTCAAATAGGCTGCCGAGGCTCTCTGGTCTGCTCCTCCAACCCCTGCCACAATGGCGGAGAGTGCGCAGATCTGTTCGACTTGTTCGAGTGCCGGTGCCCTCCTGGCTGGGCAGGCCAGTACTGTGAGGACAATATCGATGATTGCCTGTCTAATCCTTGTATCCATGGTACTTGCATCGACTTACCCGATGGCTACCAGTGTGAATGTTCCACGGGCTACGCCGGGCAGAACTGCAGTGAGGACATCGATGACTGCATGAACCACCAATGCCACAGCGGAGGAACCTGCAAGGATGCGATCAACTCTTACCAGTGCGACTGCCCACCTCAGTTCTCGGGGGTCTTTTGCGAGTAAGTCTGAGTTTCTCACTGCAGGAATATCCAGCCCTTCATGGTATGTGCCAGAAAGAGCAGCAGGGAATCTCAAAAATGGACACGAGACCATTTTAGTGCCAGGGAACACGAGGAGAAACACGTAAGCTCAACCCTAAATTTTAGGAATCTGCTGCCCCACCATAAAATCTCAAATTGAAGATAGTAAAACGCTCTGGGCCAAAATCCCACTAAATGAGCAACTGACAAAAATTATTGCTACAGTGCCTCGCTGAACTGAGGGTCCGCAGTTCAAATTCTCTCCACTCTCTGACAGGGGCTTTCCTCCCATGTCAGAGAGTCTCTGGTGTTCGGTCGAGTGATGTCTGTGTGGGAGTCATCATGGTGATGGGCATCAGTGATGGTCCCAACCTTGTACCCAGTGTTGCTGGGATAGGCTCTGGCCCCCCACCGCTCCTGAATTACGTGAGGTGGCTCTGATCTCTGATGGAGGAGATATGGCTGACATGACGGGGCATTGGTTGGCTCACCGTTGGACTAATCAGATTATGTGTGTGTTGTCCTTTGTCCTCAGGTTACCTTACCCTCCTCAGCGCTGTGGGAAGGAGCTCTGGTGTGAGAACAATGGCAACTGCGTGGATGAGCGCTGGGGAGCCCACTGCATCTGCCTGTCTGGTTACACGGGACAAAGGTAAGACCCCCCAAATGTGTGGCTCGTGATTGTCAGTAATGAGAACACAGGGACAATGCTAAGGGTCAGATGTGGTGTCAGCGGTGGGATATTAACCCAGTAACATGTCACTTATATGCCTGGCATGCATGGTTGTCACTTATATGCCTGGCGTGCATGGTATGAGGTAGGAAGTGTGCCCCAAATGTCAACTTACCTGTCATACAGGGTACCCCCTCACCTGTGTGTCTCATAGTGTCATCTTGCCTGACATACATGGTCTGTTTATGCCTGTGTGTCACCTTGCCCGTCTGACAGGGGTCTCCTCTCACCTATGTATTATGGTGTATGAAGTGCGCTCCCTGGTGTCCCCTTACCTGACAAACAGGGTCTCCTGTCACCTGTGCGTTATAGTGGTGCCCCCTAGTGTCACGATGCCTGACATACAAGGTCTCCACTCACCTGTGTGGTCTGGTGTAGGAGGGGCACCCACTAGGGTTACCTTGCACAACACACAGGGTCTCCTCTCACCTATGAATTGTGGTGCATGAAGTGTTGCCCCCTAGTGTCACCTTACATCCTTTCACTTGTGTGGTCTGGTGTAGGAGGTGCACCCCGTGGTGTCACTTTGCCTGGCTTGCATGGTTTCTTCATGCCTATGAAGTATGAGGTAGGAAGTGTGCCCCAAATATCAACCCAAGTCATGCCCCCTCACCTGTGTGGTCCGGTGTAGGAGGTGAACCCCCTAGTGTCACCTTGCCTATTATAAAAGACCTTTTTCTTACTTGGTGGTGTGGTGTAAGAGTGCCCCCTAGTGGCACCTTACCTGTCATGCATCTCCTCTCAGCTGTGTGGTTTGGTGTAAAAGGAGCGCACCCCTAATGTCATCTTTCTGACTTGGTAGTGTGATGTAAGAGTGTCCCCCAAACCCCACCCCCCAATGTCACCTTGTCTGACATACAGGCTCTCCTCTCACCTATTTATTATGGTATATGAAGTGTCACCTTGGCTAACATAAAGGGTCTCTTTCTGACGAGTGCCCCCTAGTGGCAGCTTACCTGTCATACAAGATCTCCTCTCACCTGTGTGGTCTGGTGTAAAAGATTTTACGCCCTAATTTCACCTTGCCTTTCACAAAAGGTCCCTTTTGTGACCTTGTGGTGTAATCCAAGAGTGTCCCCTAGTGTCACCGTACCTGACATACAGGGTCTCCTCTCAACTGTATGGTCTTGTGTAAAAGGTGTGCCCCCCTAAAGTCTCTTTGCCTTTCACAAAAGGTTTCTTTTTGACTCTGCAGTATGATGTCCCCTAGTGTCACCCTCTCTGACGGGCAGGCTCTCCCCTCACCTATGCATTATGGTGTATGAGGTGCGTGCCCCCCTTGCCTGTCCTACAGGGTCTACCTGCTGTGTCTAGTGGTCTTGAAACTGATGGTTGTGACTCTTCTCCTTCCCTGTCTTTTTGGTCTGCTGAACTCCGTGTGAAACTTTGGTTATAAATGCAGCGCATTCAAATCCGGTCTTCCTTTTCCCACCCATCTCAACTGCTCCCTTTTTCTCCACTTTGTCTCCATTCCCAGAGGCCCCCACACAACATGCTGGCATTAAAAATGTGTAATTTGTCGACTTTGCGAGGCGGGTCAGGCCGCGCACCGATAAACAAATCAGGCCGTCTTCTTCCGGTTGCGTTTTTGGTCTTTTTTTAGGCCATTACTGCTGGCCGCTTTAACATCATGGATCATTTCCTCCAATAATGGATGCCCAGGGTTCCTTTTGTTTAGAAGGTAGCGCTCTGTTTTTCTGTTTTAATGAGATCCAAGTCTCACGGGGGTGTAATTTCATTTTTTATTTTTTTTTCCGGAGCCAGCCCGTCTGGAAATAGCATCAAGTGTACTTTAACTTCGCCTCTGGCACTCGCTGGCTCACTGTGATGTCGGCCGACAGGCTCCAGAGTGCAGTGAAGCAGGCCGTCCCTTAGAGCCCGCAGTGGGCGATTGGCAAAATCGTCATATTTTTTTTTGTTATTTTAACCCTTGTGGAGAAATAATGAAGTAGTTGAGAATCGACTTCTGATGTGAACACATTGGAAATCGGGGGGCCACTCCATAAGTCATTATCATGTCATTATCAGCTGCTCTAAATTGTGAAAGGCACTATATATGGGGAGGGTGGTGCAGTGGGTAGCGCTGCTGCCTCGTAGTTAGGAGACCTGGGTTTGCTTCCCGGGTCCTCCCTGCGTGGAGTTTGCATGTTCTCTCCGGGCGCTCCGGTTTCCTCCCACAGTCCAAAGACATGCAGGTTAGGTGCATTAGCGATCCTAAATTGCCCCTAATGTGTGCTTGGTGTGTGGGTGTGCCCTGCGGTGGGCTGGTGCCCTGCCCAGGGTTTGTTCCTGCCTTGTGCCCTGTGTTGGCTGGGATTGGCTCCAGCAGACCCCGTGACCCTGTAGTTAGGATATAGCGGGCTGGATAATGACTGACTGACTATATACGGGACAAGAAATATACTCTGTTGAGCAATGCTCCTTAAATTTCATGGACCCCTTTCACATGAAATGTGTTCAACTTTCTTGGGGAAGATCGACTGTCTGCTTCATCGAGGAGCCGTCACTCGGCCATGAGTTCCGCAAATTAGAAATGAACGTCTTAGTGGCGAGGATGAGCCTGCGTTGAACTGCAAAGAAAGAAACGTGGGCTCTCGTGACATTTTTACTTTTCGCTCTGGTCTGACACTCTACCATAGTAGAGAATGCTGTCACATTGTGGGGACGGGCAACAGAGCCTGGGGTCTCAAGTATAACACCATGCATAGAATTCACACAAAAACATGTCATACGCACAAAACTAGAAATGCAGACGCATGAAACTGTGTCTAAATCACAATCAATGTGAAGCTTAACGCACGTGCATGCGCCTGCAGCCCCACCCCGACTCCTCCCAGAATTACGCTTATTTGAATATGCAAATCAATATAAACAGCCCTTCTGTTCAGTGTTTTGTTGAAAGACAATGGTGAAAGCACCTGTAGAAAAAGGAGAATTTCAGCAAATGCGAAATGGAGGTTTGTACAGGATATGTATGAGGGAAGTGTGACCGTGGTGAGGTCTGCGGTAGGAGTGACGGATACATTCAAGATGGAGGTGGGATTACATCAGGGATCGCCTCTGAGCCCTTTCTTATTTGCAATGGTGATGGACAGGTCAACAGACGAGATTAGACAGGAGTCCCCGTGGATTGTGATGTTTGCTGATGACATTGTGATCTGTAACGATAGTAGGGAGCAGGTGGAGGAGACCCTGGAGAGGTGGAGATATGAGAGGAGAGGAATGAAGGTCAGTAGGAACAAGACAGAATACATGTGTGTAAATGAGAGGGAGGTCAGTGGAATGGTGAGGATGAAGGGAGTAGAGTTGGCGAAGGTGGATGAGTTTAAATACTTGGGATCAACAGTACAGAGTAATGGGGAGTGAGGAAGAGAGGTGAAGAAGAGAGTGCAGGCAGGGTGGAATGGGTGGAGAAGAGTGTCAGGAGTGATTTGTGACAGACGGGTATCAGCAAGAGTGAAAGGGAAGGTCTACAGGACAGTAGTGAGACCAGCTATGTTATATGGGCTGGAGATGGTGACACTGACCAGACAGCAGGAGACACAGCTGGAGGTGAAAGAGTTAAAGATGTTAAGATTTGCATTGGGTGTGACGAGGATGGATAGGACTAGAAATGAGGACATTACAACAACAACAACATTTATTTCTATAGCACATTTTCATACAAAAAGTAGCTCAAAGTGCTTTACATAATGAAGAGAAGAAAAATAAAAGACAAAATAAGAAATTAAAATAAGACAACATTAGTTAACATAGAAAGGAGTAAGGTCCGATGGCCAGGGTGGACAGAAAAAACAAAAAAAAAACTCCAGAAGGCTGGAGAAAAAAATAAAATTTGTAGGGGTTCAGAGGCCACGAGACCGCCCAGTCCCCTCTGGGCATTCTACCTAACATAAATGAAATAGTCCTCTTTGTAGTTCGAGTTTTTCACGGAGTCACTTGATGCTGATGGTCATACAGACTTCTGGCTTTTAATCCATCCATCATTGTTGGAACATCATGGTGCTTTGGGTAGATGGTGGTGGCGCACGCCACCACCAACAGGACACCGGAAAAGGAAACAGAAGAGAGAGTAGGGGTTAGTACAGATTTTGAATGAATAGTTATTATAATGAATTAGATATACAGAGTATCAGGATTAAATTACAGTGAAGTTATGAGAAGGCCATGTTACAGTAATGTGTTTTCAGTAGTTTTTTAAAGTGCTCCACTGTATTAGCCTGGCGAATTCCTACTGGCAGGCTATTCCAGATTTTAGGTGCATAACAGCAGAAGGCCGCCTCACCACTTCTTTTAAGTTTTGCTCTTGGAATTCTAAGGAGACACTCAGTTGAGGATCTGAGGTTACGATTTGGAATATAAGGTGTCAGACATTCCGATATATAAGCCGGGGCGAGATTATTTAAAGCTTTATAAACCATAAGCAGAATTTTAAAGTCAATTCTGAATGACACAGGTAACCAGTGTAGTGACATCAAAACTGGAGAAATGTGTTCGGATTTTCTTTTCCTGGTAAGGATTCTAGCAGCTGCATTCTGCACTAGTTGCAAACGATTGATGTCTTTTTTGGGTAGACCTGAGAGGAGTGCGTTACAGTAATCTAGCCGACTAAAGACAAACGCATGAACTAATTTGCTATGTTTCTTAGGTGAAAAAATGCTGTCCTAGTGATCTGATTAATATGCGATTTAAAATTCAGATTACAATCAATGGTTACCCCTAAGCTTTTTACCTCCGATTTGACTTTTAATCCTAATGCATCCAGTTTATTTCTAATAGCCTCATTGTATCCATTATTGCCAATCACTAAGATTTCGGTTTTTTCTTTATTTAATTTGAGAAAGTTACTATTCATCCATTCTGATTAAAGGGTCAGCTCAAGTTGGACGATTGGGAGACAAAGTCAGAGAGGTGAGATTGTGTTGGTTTGGACATGTGCAGAGGAGAGATGAGGGGTATATTGGGAGAAGGATACTAAGGATAGAGCTGACAGGGAAGAGGAAAACAGGAAGGCCTAAGAGAAGGTTTATGGATGTGGTGAGAGAGGACATGCAGGTGATGAGTGTAACAGAGCAAGATGACGAGGACAGGAAGATATGGAAGAAGATGATCCGCTGTGGCGACCCCTAACGGGAGCAGCCAAAAGAAGAAGAAGAAGAAGGTCCTGCTCAGTGAAGTGGAGGCAAGAAAAAACAATGTTTGGTGGCTTAAGCAGTGGTATAAACAACAGAAGGAAACTGATGGAGTGGCACAGCGTGGTGGAGGCACACAACAGTTCAGAAAGTCACGCAATGCCCAAAATAAAAACAGAAGTGGTCAGATATCAAAGTCGACATGAAAAGGCGAGTCGCAGCCCGCCATGTGAGAGTCAGCACCACTGGAGGAGGGAGCGGAATTGTGGGGCTCACACTGTTTGAGCAGCGAGCTGCTGCAGGTATTGGAGAGGCACCACAACATTAATGAGACGCATTTTCACATCTCAGATAATTTTCACATTAATAGAGTGGAAATGCTTTCTATTGCCGTAAGCAAGTTCATTCTCTGAAGGCGCCTTTATAGCAATGTGCGTGCAGTTGACCGCCCCGATTACACTGGGAAAACAGGATGTTGCTGCGAATTGTGATTTGATGTTTGCCCGTTCAACCAAAAGGTAAGGAAATCTTATATACCAGGATAACAAGCAGATAATACCGTCCCATGCAGCTGGCATGACACGACTCAGTGATGACTGAGAAATACCCGATCAGTCAGCAAGTTCACGTTGAAAGCTCCGGTGGCTAAAAACCCGAGATTGGACAGAACTTGCAAAGCAGAGCACAATTCCTCAAAGTCTGTCTTTGTAAAGCCGGCGCCAGTTCAGCACACCGTGCCAAGAGGATAGCTCTTGGAAATTGAAATTGACTTAGAAGCCAGTCATCATCATCTGTAAATACATGCTGTCTTCTAATGCTTCCATTTGCGATGTCTTCTAACAACGCTAAAGTAGCTATGGTAGTTGGAATTGTTTGGCCATTCCGTGCTCCAATATAGTGTTAAAGATTGATTACAATCAAGTGCCTTAAGTTTGTTAACGATATGCAGTTAATTGCGGTGTATTTGATAAAGCCCGCATCATGGATGTGAATCTAAAAAAGAAAAGGAGACCACGGAAACAGTAGCACTGCTTTGACGCCGAGTGCCGCCCTTTTGTAAAACTGAGCAGAAACTGAGTATGCAAGGTGTGAGGCAGCCGTGAAAATGTGCGTCGCTTTACGCCAAGTTTAGTTTTTACACATCTCATTGTGAGTGTGGAAGCGGGTGTACGCAACATTATTGTGTGTACGCACTGTTTATACATGAGGCCCCTGCTGTGTTTGGGCTCCTCTGTTTTACTAGGTGGCCAGAACTGCACAAGTTGGCTTTTCAGTGCTCGACCGCAGGAGAGTTCCGTCAGTTCCTCCTCAGACTTGATGGTAAGCTTGCAATCGCTCAGTGCGACAGAACGAAAAGAGACATGGAGCCATTGACATCCAAGGCCAGAATAAGACCTCCTCAACTGAGAGTTGATCATACTTTGAACAATATAGCAAAAGAACACCAGGCTGTTTAATGGCGTGCGGTGTTTGTTTCTCCGATTGTTTTTTGAGGGAGACTTGAAATTGAAGAGAAGGTCCCCTATGGTTATTACGATTCACGGATACTCAATCGTGTCATCAAACAGGGAGGGGATCTCCTTGATCATCTTGGCTATTTTGGATTCTCCATTGTTTCATGAAGTGAATACTCCATTGTTTCACGGAGCGGTGGATAGATCCGTTCCTGTTGACGTCCTTTTGTAGTGATGGCCAAGAAAAAAATTTCAATGTCATGTTTTCTTACAAAAAGAGATAACAAAGTTTATGATAGAGTAGGGGTCTATGGTGGAGGACATCAAAAAACCCATGTAAAAATCTCACGCCAAAATCCATGTCAAATCATTCATTTTTAGGCCCGCAATGTCCCCAAAACACGTATTTCTAATAAAATGTTGTTAAATAAACCATTCTGGTGAGCTAAGATGGAATGTACTCAGATGCAAATGAACATTTGAATTGTAGCCCCGCCTCCCACCTCACTAATTGGTCAGGAGTTCAGCCCAGTAACAGCTTATTCATTGGCTAATATTGCCAGGCCTTGCCATAGGCCGGTACACAGCACAGTGCTATGGCATGCTGGCGTTACTCCATGTTGGCGTTTGAGTTATCGGCTATAGAGAGACCACTGGCAGATATTTGTTTCCACTTCAAGCACTGCCTGTCGTTCTTCATGTGATGTCAACGGTGTTAAGTGCACCGAGAGTGGAGTACAACTAAAGGTTAAACCTTAAAGTGATCAGGAAGAGAACACGCCTCGTATTTGAGCATATCCGAGGGGCCTCAACAAGCAGAAGGTCACTTCACTCGTGTCGCTTCACAGACCATCGCTAAATAATCCAAGGTGTGGATAGGAGCTGCAACGATGGGAGAGAGTCTTCGATTCAAATTCTCATTCTCGTCTGAGCATGCTCAGTTTTCATTCCTGAGGCAGCTTTTTGTGTTAATTACATGAAAACTGCACCCCCAATAATACTTCTGCTTTTCTGTCTTTTCCAGATGTGAAACGTACCTGAGGAACTGTGACTCCAACCCCTGCCATAATGGAGGGACTTGTCGTGATCTTGTCGAGAAGTACGAGTGCCTCTGTGGAGCCAACTTTGTGGGCCAGCACTGTGAAACTGATGTGAGTGTTCACTCCTTGAAAACGACAAAGGGCTGGCGTCGGGGCAGAGGGGCTGCTGCCATTGGAGAGAACGGCACTGAGTGGAGGAGAAGGTGGCATTTTGAGGGTTAATTCAGTCACACTTCTGTTCTCTTAATTGCCCGATACCACACCACCGAGACGACTCCGTGACAAACCAACGGTCAACTGCCAACTCTACCCGGAGGTTTACTTGCCTTAGAATGAAGGAGAGAAAATTTGAGTAGGACCCCTGAGAACTGATTTAAAAGAAATAGAAGAGGCGCTACATAGGCGAACGTTCACCATCACAGGCGTTTAACGCAGGAAACAAGATTCAAAAATAAAGGATCTTGAAAATATATAAAACCAACCTGTTCAGTAGCATCAACACGTCATATCCAAAAACAAACAACACTCCGATAGATAAAGCGCTTGATTAGATAATTAAGAAGAAAATGAAAAACACTGTCAGGTAGAAAACCACAAAAGGTGCTGCGGAGTTAAATAATACTTGACATCGACATTTAAGAATGGCGCAAAAACAGAAGGGGCACTCAGGACAGATACTGTATATAGACTGGCATGAAAGGTGCTATATAATAGATAGATAGATAGATAGATATGAAAGGCACTATATAATAGATTAGATGTAAAAGACACTATAAGATAGATAGATAGATATGTAAGGCACTATATAATAGATTAGATGTGAAAGACACTATATGATAGATAGATATATAGTGCCTTTCATATCTATCATATAGTGTCTGTTACATCTAATCTATTATATAGTGCCTTTCATATCTATCTATCTATCATATAGTGTCTTTTACATCTAATCTATTATATAGTGCCTTTCATATCTGTCTATCTAATAGATTAAATGTAAAAGACACTATATGATAGATAGATAGATAGATAGATAGATAGATAGATAGATAGATAGATAGATAGATATGAAAGGCACTATGTAATAGATTAGATGTAAAAGACACTATATGATAGATAGAGTGATCTGTGGTGGGTTGGCGCCCTGCCCGGGATTGGTTCCTGCCTTGCGCCCTGTGTTCGCTGGGATTGGCTCCAGCAGCCCCCTGTGACCCTGTGTTTGGATTCAGCGGGTTGGAAAATAGATAGATAGATAGATAGATAGATAGATAGATAGATAGATATGAAAGGCACTGTATAACAGAAATTGTTAAATCAGGACTACGTTAGCAGCGGGTAGGTCTTGCACTGCTGCCAGGTGGTCCCATTTTAAATGTCTTTTTGACACATGGAAAGGTAAATGGAAAACACCGTCCCTGAAGAAAAGAATGCCTTTGGCACCCTCTGATGGTGTGATGAAGGAATTGCAGGAGCTTTTGACTATGTTTGTCTCTTGTGGTCCAATGACAAGTGTTGCTGGTCAGGTGGTCTTTTATTCTGGCTGCGTGGGAGAGGCGGAGCTGGAGGCGGGGCTGAAGTGACGCTCTGCTCATTCTGGTTGCTGTCTTTCATTTTACAGTGGGAGGCAAAGGCTGTGAACAGATGTTGCTCTCCATTGCTGCATCCCAGGTGTACCTGTAAAGGAGTACGAGTAAAGAATGACCTCTCCTGCATGTTTGTGTTTGTGTATTTTTATTTTATGGCACCTTTCATAGCTCCCAGTTACTATTTTAAAATAAATTCTGCAACAAGAACACGGGGACACAGCTGCAAACTTAAGGGCAGATTTTGCACAAAAGTTTTTCTTCAATCAAAGAACCACCGACACCTGGAATAAGTGACCAAACACTGTGGTGGAGAGCAGGACTTTAGGGACCCTCAGATCTCAACCTGATGTTATTTTGGACCATTTAGACGTATAGGATGGACAGGCTTGTTGGGCTGAGTGGCCTATTCTCGTCACAACTGTTCTGATGTTTACAAGGCTCTAAAATGGGTATGAAAAATTTTAAATGAGTGTGACGACGTCCCGCTGACACCACAGGGCACCCAGTGTTGGGTGGTCTGCTGTCCGCTGGCTTTACTGCTCTGTGCTGGTCCTCCCCATACACCTCTCTGACCCCGCGGCTCCTTCTCACTCCCCTCTCATGTTACTGAGCTAACTTCTATTATCTCGGGGTCTGCAGTCGCCCCCTACTATGGTCAAGATGTAAACACAGCTAATTGGCGCTTTTGTCTCATTTCTGAGGCATCTTCTCCTTTGTGATGTGCTGCTCGTCTGCACCATTTCCCGATGGAGACCCCCCGGTGGCTTCAGCTCACATTCACTTTGACTCCACTTCTTTAGCTTCACTCGTTGAGAGCCGCGGCCTGCAAAGCCGATTTTCATTTTTCGCTTGACCCGCTTTTATTTCTTGTGGCGAGCGAAAAGGAGACTTTAAAACATCCGGGGGTCTTCAAAGCAGCGGCAGGTCGCTGTCTGGAGCCGTCCGCGGTCAGGCCGAGGATTAGCCTCATCGGGATGCCTGGCAGGAGTGAGGAATTAAAATTTGTATTCCGGGAGGCGCATGTTACATTCTTGAAATGCTTATTTAATGAGTCAGGCCGCTCTGTCATTAAGCAAGAAAGATGCGTTCTGTGATTAGCGGGCAGCTTCTTGTGTCCGAACATTTGGCTAGTGCAGGGGGGAGGCATACCCTTAGAAAGATTTGAGCGCTGCACCCACTAGAGGGCACTGCTGCTGCCCACACTACGACACAGACAGATGTAGACACAAGTTCAGCACGCGCGCTTTTATTTTTTTCTTCTTTTGCCACGTTGGAAACACCTTCCCCATTTCCCACCTGTACGGCACAGTTCAAGCACTATATGGCACAACGTGGCACAAACGCAGCTCTCTTCTTCTTCCTCTTCCTCCAGCAAGCTTTGCTCACCTCCTTCCGACTCTGGCTCCCTGAGTAGTGGCTGTTGGCTCCTTTTATGGGGTGTGGCAGAACCAAGGGCTCAGTAATCATCCAGGTGCCCCCTGGTGGTGGCCACGGGCCCCAGCAGGGTTGAGCTTCCATGCCCCAAACCTGTGACCCTGCTGCAATCCGGGGGGCTGCCCTCTAGTGTTCTGGGGGGAGATAATGTCCTGGCCAGGCAGGGCCCCCCGCCGTATGCCACAGGCACCATTTATAGGGCACAAGAGATGTGGGGCGGGCAGACAATGGCACTTCGTGTTGATATAACCCCCCCAACCCAATGCATACTTTTGTTTTTATTTCTATATTTTTTCTGACCTTAATTGGAAATTCAGTTTAGTTTTAGTTTTCATTCATCGTGTATTTTTAGTTTTAATTTAGTTTTTATTTTACAAAGACATTTCTATTGTATTTTTATATATCTATTAGTTTCAGTTTTAGTAATAATGTTATGGTTAAAGAGCTACTATGGAGTTTAGTTTTTGTGTCACAATGAGAAAGAACTGTACAATTAACGGGTTTGGATATAATATGAATTTAATGTTAGTGGACGCTTACTACACTGCACTACACAACACACGTTACTATTTGGTTTTGTTTTTGTCTGATAAAACCAAGCATAATCAAAACCAGGTACTGATTATGAACAATTTTACACAATTTTAGCATTTTTAAAATATTTTCTATGTTATTTGTGCTGAACAAATCTGCGCTGACTGTTGGCACATTATTTTTTTTCCTTTTATTGCCCAGAATGGGCCAATTTGTAATGAAATTTAAGGTGCGAGGGTTTTTTACTCATAATGTCTACAGCACACAACATATCCTGCTCCAAGACAATGTGCTTATAATGAATGCCTTCAATTTTGCATTGAAAAATCTCAAACACTGGAGTTTGTTATTTTCTACCAGCCGTATTGATCTCTGATTCCATCTCAGGCACAAACAATTTATTGACAGAATTTTGCACCTGCAGGCCTGAAAAGATATCAAAAATCATAAAAAAGATTCTAGTGTGTTCTGACAGGTGTGATCATGAAAATCACAGGGGCTTAGGAAGAACAGGACTCTGAAGCTTGAATCAGTGAGCAGACCACACCTAGCTGTATTGAGGGAAACAAAGAAAAACAAGCATGTAGTGTGAAAGTTTGGGGCAGTGAGACTTGAAAAGCCCACCATAAGAATAGTGAACCCTTAATGAGCAGAGCAAGAGCAGGTAATAGGAGTACGGACAGGCACAAAATGACAGAGACAGCATCTGAGATTAACTCTTTTAGGGCTAATTTTTTTTTTGTTTCTTTTCTCCCAGGGCTGAATATTTTTCCAAAAACTAACATTTTTTAAAAAAGAACACAAAGCAATTGTTTAACATATCAAATCAACAAAAAATATTTCCTTTTGACAAATGTTACTGTCTTGCATGTTGTATGAGCCTGCATACTCTATGATTTCACATACATATCACATACATTTTACACAGCAAAGTCTGATCTCGCTCACAGCAGCCAATTTCAGTCATTGCCACATTGCACTCCTTACAGTACGTGTTTCTTTGGTGCCTACTTTTCAATTGTCTGTTGCTGCACTTTCTCACATATATTGTTAGTGTGTACTGTAGAGAGACAAGTCACCCATTTGCCATCGTGCCATGCCACTGCCACCAAGTTTTCTGCCGTATTGTCACCTCTTTTCATCTTCTGAAACTTTATGAACTTTATGTATGGCATTATAGCCTGGCTCACCCCATGGGATTTGCTTCTGTTTATTACAGAAGTAAATAAAACTTTGCAGCAGCACGTACCTAAGCCACCAGGGGACAAAACACGTTTGGACCAATGATCCCTGAAGTTATATCACCAGTTCTGTCCCATCTCTCTTTGTAATGCCACAGCGCGCTTCATCTCGTCTTTTGTTGTAGGTTTCCACTTTGAAAAACGAGAATGCGATGCAAACGCAGTCCGCGATTCAAAAAAAATCTCTGCCTACCTGTTTGTCTCGTCTGACAGTAGTTGAAAAGCAGCATCAGGAGAGAGCAGCCTGAAGTACAGCAGCTGGTGATCTGTCGTGTCCAACAGCAAGCCATGCCGTCTTGTAAACTCCGGTAGCCATATCGGCTCTCAACGGATCAATGTCTGTGTATTTATCCCATGTGAACCTTGCCGTAGATGCATCGGCTGCGCGAAGGCACTCAACTGGCAGCAGATCTGCTGGCGCGGCATCGGCTGGTGTCTGATCAGCTGATGCCTGCTTCTCACTCTCTTGCTCGATCTCCTGATCACTGCCAATAAAATCCGATTCTGAAAAATCAAGAGTCCGACTCCGCGATAATGCGCAAAACATCGTCTGCCGAGTGTTTTCTTTTCTGCACTTGCTTCGCTCCCTTTTCACATGTCGATGCCATCTTGCCTTTGTTTACATTTCGCAACTCACGCACACGCAATGTTTATTTGCCAAGTCAACGAGTCTAGCATTCCTCCAAGCACAGAGGGAATGCCTGTGACGTGACAGTGAGATTTGTCACCATTAACAGCTGATTGTCGCCCCCTATCCCTGGATGTCGACTTTTGTCGACATTCGCCTTCAACCCCTCCTGTCGACAAAAGTCGACATCCGCCCTAAAAGAGTTAAGAACAATTTATACAACATTATCTAAACCTTTTTATCCAGATCAGGATCGCAGGCAACCTGGAGCCTACCCAAGCAGGTTTGGATGCAAGGCAGGAAAAATCCCTGGTATGCAATATGAATGATAAGGCTGATGTTAAGAGCAAAAAGAATATGATATTTCAACTATCTGTTTTGAGAGAGAGAGAAACATTGAAAAAATGGAGACAGATATTTTAAAACATAATTCTGCTACTGGATTAATTTCACAATATCAGTTATGAATAATGAATTAATAAATAGAGAATAAATACAAAAACACATCAGTATGTTTAGCTTTTTATTACTTGGCAGACTCTCTTTGCCTACCTACCTGTAGTTCAGTAGAGACATTGCCAGCTCAGGATTTCTACACAATTTGTATCGCTTTGTTGTTAAACGACGTTTTTAAAGGAAAAGTGACTGGTCAGCAACAATAAGCTGATCTTGTATGATGACCTACTCAGTCTCTCGATCACTGTTGTTTTATTTTCAGAAATCACGGGTGGTCTCCCCTCCACTTTCTCGTGTACTCAGATATGGTGATAGATATCCATCCATCCATTTTCCAACCCGCTGAATCCGAGCACAGGGTCACGGGGGTCTGCTGGAGCCAATCCCAGCCAACATAGGGCACAAGGCAGGAACAAATCCCAGGCAGGGTGCCAACCCACCGCAGGACACACACAAACACACCAAGCACACACTAGGGACAATTTAGAATCGCCAATCCACCTAACCTGCATGTCTTTGGACTGTGGGAGGAAACCCACGCAGACATGGGGAGAACATGCAAACTCCACGCAGGGAGGACCCGGGAAGCGAACCCAGGTCCCCAGGTCTCCCAACTGCGAGGCAGCAGCGCTACCCACTGCGCCACCGTGCCGCCGGTGATAGATATCTTAATACATAATTCGCCAGTCTTCTCACTCACTCACTCACTCACTCACGTCTGTCCGAAGCCGAATGCGCAGTCGCCTTCTGCGCAGCTGCCCGAAAAACCTTACGAGACCAACATCGTGGCAGGCGCCGGATTTACAGCCACGAAAATTCAAAGAGAAAGGCGACTACGGCGGCGAAAATTCAAAGAGAAAGGCGACTTTGACCGACATCCAACCCCAACATCGCGGGAGGCGGCGGGTTTACGGCTGCAAAAATCCAAAGAGAAAGGCGACTTCGATTAAAGCTCTAGAGGCCTGAAAGGCGATTTCGACTACAGCTCGAGGCCTAATTACGCATTCATTCAATACACCGATATCAGGTTTGTGGTGCTTACACTTATTATATATTATACTATTCCACTCGTGCCCGTTTCATCTTACGTTGTCTAAACGGGCTCTTTGTCTAGTTTGATGAATAAACCACAAGACAATGATTATATTATGTACATTAAAGAGCCATCAACAACAAATTAAATCAAATTAATAAGATATTGAACAATTATTATAAAAGTAAAGTTGAATAAATTGGACTGTGCAGCTGCATGAATAAAAAAAAAATCGAGTATGTGTTCAGGTAAAGTACAACTTCCGGTTGATGGATTTGGCCCAAAAGTTAATGCAGATCTACAATTCTGGCGTAACAACCACATGCCAAATTTCATCCGTCTATCTAGTTGCGTCGTTTTTGAGATACTGTGCTTACACACACACAGACAGCATTCCAAAAAAATGGGATTTTCAGAC
This sequence comes from Erpetoichthys calabaricus, assembly GCF_900747795.2. Classification (NCBI taxonomy): domain Eukaryota; kingdom Metazoa; phylum Chordata; class Cladistia; order Polypteriformes; family Polypteridae; genus Erpetoichthys; species Erpetoichthys calabaricus. The sequence goes on along the minus strand of NC_041402.2, from coordinate 14,315,010 downwards.
CGGATCAAAATCTCGAGGTTGAATTTGTTTCATGATTTCTATACTTTCTCTGTACTTCGTGTGCAAAGTGGCAGGTGAATTGCTGTCAACAAAAAGCAGGCACCTGAGAAGTAAACTGAAACATTGCTCATTCGTGATTTTTCTGTCCATACCGTAAAGGTTTTGTTGAGCAGCACATTTCAATTTCAGGCGTTTGAATTACATCTTGATATACAACAAGCATAAAGAAAGGCGGCACGTAAATCGCTTTCTATTCCACACTCTTTATCCACGTATTCGGCTCGCTCTGTCACCGCAAATGCTGTGTGAACAGCCGCCCTCCGTCACCCGCCGCCGTTCACTGGATGAATACGTGCGGGCGGCTCGTGGTGGATGACTTTCTGTTTCAGAGTTAAAAGTTATAAGGGTTCAAAACTAACAGCAAGAATATTCATTCAAAAATGAAAACTAAAATTATGTTTAGTAAATTATTATTTTATTTCAGTGAGTCTTTCCAGCTACTTTAATAGTTTTGTTTAGTTTTTCATTATAGTTTACAAAAATGTTTTTTTTTAATAATAGTTTCAGTTTTGATTTTAGTTTTCGTTAACTATAATAACCTTACTACACACTGATACAAACGATCTGGAAACCGAAACAGAAAGACAAATACCACATGCATCAGCTGATTGGTCCTCAGCTGGCCGTAGTGCTGACGCGCCTATGGCGATGATCACCCCGGGAGGACCACACAGACACAGATCCATGGGAGGCGCGCTGGCTATCGGACTTCACCAAACCACACTGTGTGCTGGTGGACTCTATGGATTACCGGCCCCTCAACTACCCCAAGGTGTTTTTTCCAGAAAGTTCCATCGAACTTACGAGTGATGAGACAAACAGGGATGCCAAACAATTTTTTCGATTCCTCACTTGAGCTTTCACCGTATTCTCGTTTGTCCTGGGATAAAAGGATAAAATGGAGTTTCTTGGAAAAACTATTCAGCCTCGGCCCAGAACAGAGTCGTGACACATACGGTGCGGTGCGTTCGGTTTCTCGACTGAGAAGGCGCTAAATGATTTTCTGCACCAATCACAATGCCTTTTGTAACACGACGAGTCATCTTTGTTTATACCGTCGTAATTTTGCAGCCATTCTTCTCGATAAACACGCGTTGTTTTAATGATCGTCTCTTTTTATCTTTAATGTGACTGTCACACATGCTTTTCTCGACTCAAAGAATTAATTAAATCAAAACAGTATCTTTTTAAATTGAACGAGAACGATAAGAGAAATAAATAACATCTGAAATATTATGCATGCTTAGTATAGTCAAAAATGTGTGCACGTTGCACCTTTTCCACCTCACGCCCGCTATGCATGCGACCAAACAGGCTGGCTGAGTCACAGCAAACTCTACTGGAGTGTTGGCCCCCCCCCCCTCATAACTCCTCCCACTTGTCATCTCCTCCAGCTTCTCTCATTGGGACAATCGGTGACAAATGGTGTCCCGTCTGGAGTTCTTTTGGGACTCTGGGGTGTCCTGCAGAATTTGGGATGGTTGACCCCCCCCCCCTTTTCTGGGCTTCCTTTTCATGTCTTGTTGGCAAAAAATGAAATCTAAGCAAATGGAAAATTATTAATATTGTGGCCTTATATCTTCTTATTGTAAGACTTATGGACTTATCCAGACATTTCTATTTTTGATTATTTTTGCTTACTTCGAGAAATCTTGTCAAGTAAATTTTGCTTACCCCATTGGCAGATTTTTTCTTTTGCACAACACCTCCCATGTAAAGTGTTCTTGTTTTCACAGTGTGGTTGTGTCGTCCGTGTCCTACTTGCTGACCGTCTTCTTGTTCTCATTTTGCAGAAACAGGAGCAGACAGACAGAATCCCCCAGATCGTCATCGCTGTCCCAGTGGCCTGCGGCTGCCTGCTGCTCCTGATCATCGGCCTCATCTTCATGGTGCTCACCGCACGGAAGAAACGACAGTCAGAAGGAACGTACAGCCCGAGCCAACAGGAGGTGGCCGGCGCCCGCCTGGAGATGGACCGTGTCCTCAAAGTGCCACCAGAGGAGCGCTTGATATGACCGGGGGGGCGGGGGGAGCTCACAGAAGGGCACTGCATTTGATCAGCCGAGATGTGATGCCCCACGAGGGACGGGTGCTGATGCCACGTGGCAGATATTCCCGGGACACAAAGCCCGGTGACAGGCCGGCTAGTGACGGCTTCCTCTAATTTATTGGACCTCGGATTCTTGTGCACTGTTGGCGATGTCATTCAATCAAAGTGCCTGGCTTACAGATTCCAAGACCTCGTCACTTTCCTATTCGACGGGACACTTTGTGAGAACTCGACTTTTTAATTTTTTTAATTTTTTGTAAATTTCTTAATGTTGTGAAGTTATTTATTCTTATTTTAGATATCCTCATAGGTTGTTTTGTATTTCTGCCTGTCGCATTTTAAAGGAGTGGCACTGGAGAAATAAGCTCCGCCCCCAACTCAACTATAAGAAATAAACTCCACCCACTTCAACCCAGACACACACCCCCAGCTCTTAACCAATCAGACAAATGCCCCAGAACTGTGGCTGTGCAGGTGGGAGTCCAGAGTTGGGGGTCCCTAAGAGACGCTACTGATGTCCAGAGTTGGGGGTCCATAAGAGACGCTACTGATGTCTGGAGTGGGGGTCCCTAAGCAATGCTACTGATGTCCAGAGTTGGGGGTCCATAAGAGACGCTACTGATGGCCAGAGTTGGGGGTCCCTAAGAGATCCTACTGATGTCCAGAGTTGGGGGTCCCTAAGCGATGCTACTGATGTCCTTTACTATCCAATGTGCAAATCTACTGCCGCAGCTTGTAGGTCCACGTGCGGCTCGGACTGATGTTGATGAGGCCCACGTGGGACCTTCTGATTTGTAAGACTGTCTGAACAGCCCAGGGTGGGCTTCACAGCAGCGGCCTGCGAGCTCCTCCAGGACTGTGCCCAGTCACTCAATAACAGCAAGGAGAGCAACTGGTGTGTTGTGCCAGTGTGCCACATCGACGCTCATCTCCATCATCTGGATGCCACACTGGACTCCTCAACCTGGAATTAACTGGAAAGTTGGCTCATCTCAAGAAGGACTAAAATGTGAATTAAAACAAAAACATGTCTTTTGAGGGGAGTGTAACCGTTGTCTGGTGTGACTTGACTTTATTTTTCTGCATGATGAGATGGAAATTGGAGGCTGGTTGGTGGCTACCAGCCCACTAGGTTCTCTAAAGCGACCCAAAATACACAGCTTGGCTTGGTGGGCTTGAGACATTTTAGTGATGGCTGCTGGACCTCCGCAGAAGGGACAAGGGGACTGCAACTGAGAAACGGGAGGGACAGGAGCCCGAGGGGACGCCAGGCAGTCATTGACTGGTGTTGGATGGAGCGGCTACCTTGCGGGTGTTGGGTCGGGAGACCAAATGTGTGCTGGCAGCTTAATGGCCAAGGCTGTCGTGACACACAGCACAGCAGCATGAGGGAATCGGGGTGGGGGGGGGCTCGTTTTAAAAAAAAAAAAAACCTTACATGGCGCCTTTTCTCAGCAAGCTTCATCGACGACAGGAACAGATTACAAAAACATTTAGTTTATATAGCGCCTGTCACAAGAAGCTTTACTAAACACACAATAAAGTCCAAGGTTACAAACTAAACAAAACGAATAAGCCTGTGATTGTTGTATAAAGCGCCTTTTACTGCAGGCACCACCAGAAGCACCGATTAAGACAGCATAACATGCAAGAGTACAAAAGGGGCGTTCATCTAGCGCCTCACAACACACCAGTCATCAGAATGTGAAACACAAAACTAAACTGTCATCCTGTAGTTTATAGCGCCTTAAACGGGGGGCCACAGCACACACAAATACAAAAAAAAGACTGTTTATATAGCGCCTCGCAGAATAACTATAACAGAAGGTGCTTAATGAAAAACACAGGATACAAAAAACTAGGAGAGTACTTAGAGTATTATATAGCGCCTTTCACAACTAGCATCGTCAGAAGCACCAACAAAGAAAGCATAAAATACAAGATTACAAGTTCATAAAAAGAATAGCGCCTCGCACACCACGTCTCAGCAGAAGACACAAAACGGCACAGGATAACAAACTAAAAAGTCCTTCAGTGCCATATAGCGCCTTTCACAGTGGGCCTCATCCCAGTCACCAGCAAAGATAATATGAAATGCAAGATTACAATCTAAATTTAATTAAAAAACAATGTTTATATAGCGCCTTTCACACGGAGCGTCACCACAGCCACATACAAAGATAAAAGGTCAGATTACAACTTCGATTTCATAAAACAAAGGAATGTTTATATAGCGCCTTTCACAACAATTAATATCAGAAGGAACTTAATGAAAGACACAAATAAAAATGAGTACAGGATTAAAAAAACCCTGAAAAGGTAGTTAGAATTATATAGCGTCTTTCAGAGTAAGTGTCATCAGAAACACCAATAAAGGATACAATGCAAGATTAGAATCTAAATTTTTTTTAAAATGAATGCTTATATAGCGCCTTTCACAATAATTAATGTCACCAGAAGGTGCTTAATGAAACACAGAAATACAAATGAAAACGATCTTAAGTATTATATAGTGGCTTTCACACGGCGCGTCACCACAGTCACATACAAAGATAAAATAAAAGGCCAGATTACAACTTCAATTTCATAAAACACAAGAAGGTTTATATAGCGCCTTTCACAACAATTAATATCATCAGAAGGAGATAAAAAAAAACCTGAAAAGGTCGTTAGGATTACATAGCGCCTTTCACAGTGAGCTTCATTAGAAACACCCCTAAAGTATACAATGCAAGATTACAAATTAGATTAATAGAACAAGGAAGGTTTATACTGTATAGCGCCCTTCATTACACGTCTCATCAGAAGGTGTTTCCTGAAACTCAAATACAAACAGAATTAAAGAGAACTGAGCTGCCATTAAGTGTTCTAGAGCACCATCACAATCCATCCATCCATCCGTTATCCATCCCGCTGAATCCGAACACAGGGTCACGGGGGTCTGCTGGAGTCAATCCCAGCCAACACAGGGCACAAGGCAGGAACCAATCCCGGGCAGGGTGCCAACCCACCGCAGACCATCACAATCACCTACAGATAATAATTCTCACCGTTCAAAGCGCTTTGCAATCTCCGCACAGGAAGGACACAGCATGCGAACCCACAATCTCCTTACTACAAGTTAATAATTGAGAACGGTTATTTAGCGCCTTTCACAGCAAGGATCATCTGAAGGTGCTTAATGAAAACTACAAGGATCACCAACTCAAAAGGCGTTTTGTATTATATAGCGCCTTTCACACTGAGCATCATCACAATCACTGACAATTAGAGCATAAAATAGCAGATTAGAACTGCAATTTAATAAAACAAAAGAATGTTTATATAGCACCTTTCACAACAGGGGTCTTCAGAAGGTGCTTAATGAAGCACACAAACAGAAATGACCACATGATAAAAATAAAAGGTAGTAAGAATTATATAGCGCCTTTCACAGTGAGCAGCATTGGTAGCTCCTACAAAAATGTAAAATGCAAGATGCTACGTTAATGAAATAAAAAGCCACGTGTATATAGCACCTTTCACAACAGGTATCGTCAGAAGGTGTTTCATGATGTGCCCAGTGCAGAACGGGATAACAAACTAAAAAGGCACTTCATATTATACAGCGCCTTTCACACTGAGAATCACCTTCTTCATCTTCTTCTTTGACTGACGCCATTATCTGTGTAACTCACAACATCTGAGATAACCGCTGGTCACAGATCTGTTGTCTTTTTCCAACTGGGACCCCAGCAGGTGACTTCCTTCTGGTCACAGAGGATCAGCAACAGGATTTGAACCCTCAACCACCTCAGAGTTTATGTTGTGACTCAGGGCAAAAAGGCCAAGACCCCACAAACGCAGGCTTTATGGGCCAGCAGGTCCCCACAATAGAGGCCCACTTCTTGGCCTGGCAGGACCACAAGGCAGAAGCTCTTACTTGCTAAGAAAAGCCCCCACAAGTGAGAAGAACTGTCAAAAACCTCTGGATTGTAAAAAGCCCAAAAAGGATCATTACAATTGAAAAAGAATGCATGAGCCAAATAAGAAAAAATCACAAATAAGCTCAAAGTACAAAAATGAGGCAAAACGTGAAGAAGACAAATCTCGGTACGCAAATCCAAAGCTTGTAGACCTTCAACAGAGCAGAGACAGCAGCACTCACACCGGCCTCTCCAAATAACAAAATCGAAATGAACCCCCGCTGAGTGAACAACCCCAATAAAGGCAGAGGGAGGAGCCAACAGCAGTGATGTCACAGTGGCTCAGCCCCTTGAGGCTCCACCCACAAAACCCATAAACAGTGCACATTGAACAAAACGATTAGATAGATAGATAGATAGATAGATAGATAGATACTTTATTAATCCCAGGGGGAAATTCCCATACTCTAGCAGCAGCATACTGATAAAAACAATATTAAATTAAAGAGTGATAACAATGCAGGTAAAAACAGACAATAACTTTATATAATGTTAACGTTTACCCCCCCAGGTGGAGTTAAAGAGTCGCATAGTGTGGGGGAGGAACGATCTCCTCAGTCTGTCAGTGGAGCAGGAAAGTGACAGCAGTCTGTGGCTGAAACTGCTCCTCTGTCTGGAGATGATCCTGTTCAGTGGATGCAGTGGATTATCCATGATTGATAGGAGCCTGCTCAGCGCCCATCGCTCTGCCACGGATGTCAAACTGTCCAGCTCCTACAATAGAGCTTGCCTTCCTCACCAGTTTGTCCAGGCGTGAGGCGTCCCTCTTCTTTATGCTGCCTCCCCAGCACACCACTGTGTAGAAGAGGGCGCTCGCCACAACCGTCTGATAGAACATCTGCAGCATCTTATTGCAGATGTTGAAGGACGCCAGCCTTCTAAGGAAGTATAACCGGCTCTGTCCTTTCTTACACAGAGAATCAGTATTGGCAGTCCAGTCCAATTTATCATCCAGCTGCACTCCCAGGTATTTATAGGTCTGCACCCTCTGCACACGGTCACCTCTGATGATCACGGGGTCCATGAGGGGTCTGGGCCTCCTAAAATCCACCACCAGCTCCTTGGTTTTGCTGGTGTTCAGTTGTAGGTAGTTTGAGTCGCACCATTTAACAAAGTCCTTGATTAGGTTCCTATACTCCTCCTCCTGCTCACTCCTGATGCAGCCCATGATAGCAGTGTCGTCAGTGAACTTTTGCACGTGGCAGGACTCCGAGTTGTATTGGAAGTCCGATGTATATAGGCTGAATAGGACCGGAGAAAGTACAGTCCCCTGCGGCGCTCCTGTGTTACTGGCCACAATGTCAGATCTGCAATTCCCGAGACGCACATACTGAGGTCTGTTTGTAAGATAGTCCACAATCCATGCCACCAGGTATGAATCTACTCCCATCTCTGTCAGCTTGTCCCTAAGGAGCAGAGGTTGGATGGTGTTGAAGGCGCTAGAGAAGTCTAGAAACATAATTCTTACAGCGCCACTGCCTCTGTCCAAGTGGGAGAGGGATCGGTGTAGCATGTAGATGATGGCATCCTCCGCTCCCACCTTCTCCTGATATGTGAACTGTAGAGGGTCAAGGGTGTGGCGGACCTGTGGCCTCAGGTGCTGAAGCAGCAGCCGCTTCATGGTCTCATCACATGTGACGTCAGAGTGGACCGGAAGTCATTCAGCACACTAGGACGTGATACCTTTGGGACTGGGGTGATACAAGATGTTTTCCAAAGCCTCGGGACTCTCCCCTGTTCCAGGCTCAGGTTGAAGATGTGCTGTAGAGGACCCCCCAGCTCCGATGCACAGACCTTCAGCAGTCGTGGTGATGCTCCATCTGGACCTGCTGCTTTGCTGGCACGAAGTCTCCTCAGCTCTCTGCTCACCTGTGCTGTTGTAATTATGGGTGGGGATGTCTCTCCTATGCTGGTATCAGTAGAAGGATGTGTAGAGAGTGCAGTACTCCGAGGTGAGAGTGGGTTAGGGTGGTCAAACCTGTTAAAGAAGTTGTTCATTTGGTTTGCTCTCTTCACGTCTCTCTCGATGGAGGCACCCCACTTCGAGCTGCAGCCAGTGATGATCTTCATCCCATCCCACACTTCCTTCATGCTGTTGTTCTGCAACTTCTGCTCCAGCTTTCTCCTGTACTGCTCCTTCGCTGCCCTGAGCTGGACTTGGAGTTCCTTCTGCATGCACTTGGGCTCATGCTGATCACCAGGCCCGGCCTTAGGCATAGGTGAAGTAGGCGACCGCCTAGGGCCCCGGCGTCCAGGGTGCCCCGGATCGACTCCTTGGTCTAATTTTCACGCATTTCGCAGAGCTTCCAGGGGGGGCTCTGCCCCCCTCATGGAGCCCCTGGACCCCCCTTTCGCCTAGGGCCCCATAATACCTAAGACCGGGCCTGTGATCACCGCCTTTAAAAGCCCTTTAACCAGAAACGAGTAATCATTTAATACTAACATAAAAAAACAATAAATACACAACGATATACAACAACAGTCCGAAGTCCTAGGAAAGCACCCCACATTAATAAAATGGCGTTTGTCACAAGGCGCCTTACAAAGCACACGAGTAAAATACAAAAAGCCATCATCAGAAGAACAATGAGGAAGAAGAATTTGAAGAATAAAGTTGAGAACATCAGGGGTGACGAGGGGGTGAGAGCCGCCGGCAGAAAGCGCGTGAGTGTGTGTGTCACGTGTGTGTGTGTCACGTGTGTGTGTGTGTGTCACGTGTCACCCCGCTCACCCGCCAGCTGATTTGCGTGCAGGAACAACAACAACACGGCCGGGCGGCGCCGCACAGCTACTTCTTCTTCATTGTTTTATTGAAATGTTAGGCTTAAATGATCAGGTCAAGCGTTCTGACATTAAAGTTGACAAGTTTGATTTATTTTTCAAAACCTGAGCAGTCAGCTGAACACCAAACTCCTCCGAAAAATCTGAAACTAAGAATGGAATCTCCAAAGAAGTTGGAGTCAAAATAAAGGAAAAAGTGGCGTCCGCAGCGGAATGCTGTGTGCCACTCAGTGCCCTGTTGACTGAATGCCAACGCGTACTTTAGTCACAAACCGGGTTGTCTGATTCAAGCTGCTGAGGTCTGCTAAAGAAAAGAACTACGTGTATATACGTAGTATATTGAAATTAATATATATATATTATATATACTGCGGTAGGTTGGCACCCTGCCCAGGATTGGTTCCTGCCTTGTGCCCTGTGTTGGCTGGGATTGGCTCCAGCAGAACCCCATGACCCTGTGTTCGGATTCAGCGGGTTGGAAAATGGATGGATGGATATTATAATATATTATATATATATATATATATATATATATATATATATATATATATATATATATACACACACACACACTGTGCGAAGAAACTACTGCAACAATGGGGTTATTTTGAATATAGGTGTGGTTTAATACCTTTAAAAAGCCTTCAGACCACCTTACACATTTTGTTAGGTTGCAGCCTTGTGTTAAAATCATTCAAATTCCTTTTCCCCTCATCAAGCAATTCTTAAAACTCAAAACTCAGGATTTTATGATTTTTTTGCAAAATTCCTAATAACAAAAACGTAAACTCTCCCATCGGCACAAGTATTCAGACCCTTTACTCCACGGCCGTCTAAACGTATGGGCACACTGGGGGTCCACGATGTTTCCGTTTTGCTATCACAACAGGGGGTCTCGGCGCAGTCCTTTGCCCGCTGTTAAGACGACCCTCCTTTACTCAGCCCTTCACTGAAGCCCCTTTGGTGTTCCTGGTTTTGGGGATGTTCTGCCCTTCTGTCAGGACACAGATGTCCACCGAGTTCAAGTCCGGCCTTTGAGTTTATAGAGTTGATGCTTGTTCAGTTATTTATTTTAAATACATTCGCTAAGACTTCTAAAATCCTCTTTTCATTTTGACATTCCGGTGTACTGAGTGTCGATGGATTTGGGAAAACATAATTTAAAGAATCTTAGCAGAAGGCTACAACATAAAACGTAAGAAAAAGTGAAAGGCGCTGTATGTACTTTATATTCATAAAATGCGCGCTGTGGGCGTAAAGACGAACCTGAGGCTAAAACACAGGTCAGCTTTTATTTCTGAGCAGTGTTTAGATTAGATTATGATAGATAATCATTATATAAATTAAAAAAATAATTGATTGCTATTATTAATACTATCAGAAAATTCACATCCATACAGCAGCAATAACATAAAAAGAAGGATACAGAGTCACGAGGTCAATAATAAAGCCAATCAATCAATATGTAAAAAAATAAAAATCAAACATGTGTGTCAGTAGGCTTTGCGCCCTAGAAAGTAATTTATCTGAACTCTTCGATAACATTTCAATAATTATTTAGCGCTCTGATCTTTCGGATCATGAAACAGGTCATTACGATAGCAACTGACCAGAAGAATTCCTCACGAATCGCAGAATTGCGGTATTTGAGGGTTCCTCTCCAGCGCCTCTTTCTCTTGCCAGGTTTGGCTCAAAAACTAATCAGCACATCGTCATCTCATCACAGGCTCAAGTTTCGAGTTTGGGATTATTATTATTATTTTTGCTCTTGAACGTCCTCAAGAAACACACAGACAGACAGACCCACCATCGAGAGATCGAGGATTTCGGTTATCCGTCGCGATCCGTCGAAAACTGGAGATCGAACTTTTTTGACGAATCGAAATATTTCGCTCCTCCCCCACAGACAGTAGGTTATGGTGGGGGAGGTCGCAAAGCAAAATCAATCAATCAATCAATGTATATTGTTCAGATATTTCAAAATGGTGTTTTTAAAATAAACTTAACGAGTTCCCCGGGAGACAGCACTGAATTGCCTAATAGCAATGGGCACAAAACACCCCCAGAGGCGCTTGTTAGCCATCTGTGGTGGAATGAGGCTGTGGATAATCGTGCACAAGAGATAACACTTACACAAAATACTGCAACAAAAAAAAAAAAAAAATCGACATTGCTTGTGTTTAGTCCCCCGACGCATCTGAACACATTTGGTTGAACGGCATGTCGTGCAGATCAGACCTCTCGTCTCTCAGCTGCAACTGGGGGTCTGGACACAATAAATGGCTTTTTTACATATTATTAATGTTACATGTTAGACATTATCCAGAAATAACTGATGACACTCTGTACTTTAACCTCATTTTTATCTTTTCAGTTAGAATACATGTTTTATGAATATAACAATAACTCCGCATTGTCCCAGTATTTTTCCTTCTCATTTTAATTTTTTTACTGGCTTTACTACCTGCCTCAGATGAGCTGAAATCTGAGTAGTCAGCATGAAATGCTTGCATGCATGTAGTAAGAAAATGCATTGCATTTGTCATTCCAACGGGTGGCAATAAAATACATCACTACAAATGCTTGTGATGTGCCATCTGTTGGAATATGAAAGGCACTATATAACTGATAGATATGAAAGGCACGACAGATAGATAGATGTGAAAGGCACTATATAACTGATAGATATGATAGATAGATATGAAAGGCACTATATAATAGATAGATAGACAGGTCGATAGATATGAAAGGCAATATATAATAAATAGATAGATATGAAAGGCACTATATGATAGATAACAACAACAACAACATTTATTTCTATAGCACATTTTCATACAAAAAGTAGCTCAAAGTGCTTTACATAATGAAGAGAAGAAAAATAAAAGACAAAATAAGAAATTAAAATAAGACGACATTAATTAACATAAAAAGGAGTAAGGTCCGATGGCCAGGGTGGACAGAAAAAACAAAAAAAAACTCCAGAAGGCTGGAGAAAAAAATAAAATCTGTAGGGGTTCCAGGCCACGAGACCGCCCAGTCCCCTCTGGGCATTCTACCTAACATAAATGAAATAGTCCTCTTTGTAGTTAGGGTTCTCACGGAGTCACTTGATGCTGATGGTTATACAGACTTCTGGCTTTTAATCCATCCATCATTGTTGGAACATCATGGTGCTTTGGGTAGATGGTGGTGGCGCACGCCACCACCAACAGGACACCGGAAAAGGAAACAGAAGAGAGAGTAGGGGTTAGTACAGATTTTGAATGAATAGTTATTATAATGAATTGGATATACAGAGTATCAGGATTAAATTACAGTGAAGTTATGAGAAGGCCATGTTAAAATAATGTGTTTTCAGTAGTTTTTTAAAGTGCTCCACTGTATTAGCCTGGCGAATTCCTACTGGCAGGCTATTCCAGATTTTAGGTGCATAACAGCAGAAGGCTGCCTCACCACTTCTTTTACGTTTTGCTCTTGGAATTCTAAGGAGACACTCAGTTGAGGATCTGAGGTTACGATTTGGAATATAAGGTGTCAGACATTCCGATATATAAGCCGGGGCGAGATTATTTAAGGCTTAATAAACCATAAGCAGAATTTTAAAGTCAATCCTGAATGACACAGGTAACCAGTGTAGTGACATCAAAACTGGAGAAATGTGTTCGGATTTTCTTTTCCTGGTAAGGATTCTAGCAGCTGCATTCTGCACTAGTTGCAAACGATTGATGTCTTTTTTGGGTAGTCCTGAGAGGAGTGCGTTACAGTAATCTAGCCGACTGAAAACAAACGCATGAACTAATTTCTCTGCATCTTTCGATGATATAAGAGGTCTAACTTTTGCTATGTTCCTTAGGTGAAAAAATGCTGTCCTAGTGATCTGATTAATATGCGATTTAAAATTCAGATTACAATCAACGGTTACCCCTAAGCTTTTTACCTCCGATTTGACTTTTAATCCTAATGCATCCAGTTTATTTCTAATAGCCTCATTGTATCCATTATTGCCAATCACTAAGATTTCGTTTTTTTCTTTATTTAATTTGAGAAAGTTACTATTCATCCATTCTGAGATACAAGTTAGACATTGTGTTAGCGAATCAAGAGATTTGGGGTCATCAGGTGCTATTGATAAATACAGCTGTGTGTCATCAGCATAGCTGTGGTAGCTCACGTTATGTCCCGAGATAATCTGACCTAATGGAAGCATGTAGATTGAGAAGAGCAGCGGACCCAGGATAGAGCCTTGTGGAACACCATATAGAATATCATGTGTCTTTGAGTTATAATTACCACAACTAACAAAGAATTTTCTCCCTGCCAGGTAGGATTCAAACCAATTTAAGACACTGCCAGAGAGGCCCACCCATTGACTAAGGTGATTCTTAAGAATATTATGATCAATGGTGTCAAATGCGGCACTCAGATCTAAGAGGATGAGAACAGATAAATGGCCTCTGTCTGCATTTACCCGCAAGTCATTTACTACTTTAACGAGTGCAGTTTCTGTGCTGTGATTTGTTCTAAAACCTGACTGAAATTTATCAAGAATAGCATGTTTATTGAGGTGCTCATTTAACTGCATAATGACTGCCTTCTCTAGAATTTTACTTAAGAAAGGCAGGTTAGAGATGGGTCTATAATTTTCAAGAGCCGAGGGGTCGAGATTATTTTTCTTAAGTAGGGGTTTAACTACCGCAGTCTTAAGACAGTCTGGGAAGACCCCCATATCTAATGACGAATTTACTATGTCAAGAACATTATCACTAAGCACACCCGATACTTCTTTGAAAAAATTTGTTGGTATTGGGTCAAGGGCACAGGTGGAGGGTTTTATTTGAGAAATTATTTTATGTAAATCAGGTAAATCTATCCTAGTGAAAGACTCTAATTTATTTATTATGAAGTACTGGGGATTCGGGGGATCCTTAGTGTTGGGGAGATATACTATGTTATTTCTAATATCATTAATTTTTTGATTGAAAAATACAGCGATAGCCTCACAGGTTTTACTGGAAGTACTTAGGAGGCATTCCTTTGAGTTACCTGGGTTTAACAGATGATCAATTGTCGAAAATAAGACTCTGGGATTACTAGCATTGTTATTTATAATCTTAGAGAAATAGCAGCGCCTCTCAAGACGGACTGTGTTATTGTATTCTGTTATTTTAACTTTTAATATTTCATAGTCAATAGTTAGTTTAGTTTTCCTCCATTTACGCTCAGCTCTACGGCATGTTCTCTTTAAATCAGACACTCTTTGGGTCTTCCAAGGTATAACAATGCTAGAAGATTTTTTTAACTGTCTTTTCAGGTGCAACTAAGTCAACAGCAGCTCTCACTTTAGTATTAAATCTTTCCACCTTACTATTTACATTCTCCTCGCTATTATAGTTGGCACTATAAACGGACTGATTGGTTAGAATGTTTGAAAGTTTTAAAGTTGCTGATGAGTCAAAGAAGCGTTTTTTAACAATATGCTTCTCATGAGTGTTTTCTATCATTATTTCTATATTAAAAAGTAGAAGAAAATGGTCTGATAGACCCGTATCAATGAGATAGATAGATAGATAGATAGGGCACTATATGATAGATAAGGCACTATATAATAGATAGATATGAAAGGCACTATATGATTGATAGATATGACAAGGTGCTATATGATAGATAGATAAGGCACTATATAATAGATAGATAGATAAGGCACTATATGATAGATTGATAGATAGATAAGGCACTATATGATAGATAGATACTGTAGATAGATAGATAGATATGAAAGGCACTATATAACAGATAGATACTGCAGATAGTCTGGCTGCTATATGGACTCTCTTAATTACTTAATTGTTTCAATCAGACCCTTTGCCCTATTTGTATAAAATCAGCACCTCGCCATGCATTCTCCATTTCCAAACATCTGTGAAACCAAATGGGTCGTTCTGAAGAGCTCAGTGGCTTCAAGTGAGGTACTGTGATAGGATGCCACCTTTGCAATAAGACAATTCATGAAATTTCATCCCTGTTGGATCTCCCTTGGTCAACAGTTAGTGGTCTTATTGGAAAGTGGAAGCATTTAAGAACAACAGCAACTCAGCCACAAAGCAGAAGACCACGTAAAGTCACAGAGCGGGGTCAACGACTACTAAAATGCGTAAAAGTCGCTAACGCTCTGCTGTTTCCATAGCTGAAGAGTTCCAGACTTTCACTGGCATTAACTGTGTGGTGGGAGCTTCATGGAATGGGTTTCCATTTAACGAGCAGCCTTCCATCTCCAAGTCCAATGCCAAGTGTCGGATGGAGTAATGTAAAGCCCACCGTCACTGGACTGTGGAGCAGTGTAACGTGTTCTATGGAGTGACAAATCACACTTCTCTGTTGGGCAGTCACATGGGTGAGACTGGCTTTGGCGGATGCCAGGAGAACGTTACCTGTCTGATTGCATTGTCCCAGCAGTGAAGTATAGTGGAGGAGAGATGATGGTGGGGGGCTATTTTTCATGGTTTGGGCTTGGCCCCTTACTTCCATTGAAGAGAAATCTTAATGCCTCAGCACACCAAGACATTTTGGACAACACTCTTCTTCCAACTTTGTGGAAACGCTTTGGGGAAGGCCCTTTTCTATTCCATCCTAACTGTGCCCCAGGGCACAAAACAAAGTCCATAAAGACATGGTGGAATGTTTGGTTTGGAAGAACTTGACTGACCCCCACAGAGCCCTGACCTCAAACCCATCAAACACCTTTGAGATGACCTGGAGTGGAGACTGCAAGATGGGCCTTCTCGTCCAACATCAGTGCCTGACCTCCTAAATGCTCTGCCACAGAAACACTCCCAAATCTTGTGGAAAGCCCTCCAGGAAGAGTGGAAGCTGTTATTGCTGCAGTACGGGGGACCACCTCCATGCTAAAGTCTCTGCATTTGAATGCAATATCATTCGGTCAGGCGTCCCAATACTTTTGTCCATTATACTGTGTATATGAAAGGCACTATATAATCGATAGATAGAAAGAACTATATTTGTCCCCAGTGAGAAATCTGGCTTTTTACAGAAGCTCTTTAAATACATTAATACAGATACAGATAAATAAATACACACACACAAACACACATTTTGGTCTGAACACACACCAGAATGAATAAAAAGGAAGAAAACTTCTGCCTTGGTTGTCCCAGTCACAGTAAGGCGCTATATAGACGTATTGTTGTTGGTATAAAGAAGCCCCCCATAGTGTTTCTTGACCCACTTCTGCTGAATAGTTCATTGCCTTGGAGTCCTCAGTGTTTTTGTGTCAGACAGAGGATGTGCAGTATTGTTCATAATGGCACTCAGTTTTATGTTAATTATTACCTTTGCTACGACCTCCAGGGGGTCCAGAGTGCATCCCTTGACTGAGCCTGCCCTTTTAATTAGCTTGTTGATTCGGTGGTCCTCTCTTGAAGTGACATCACCAGCCCAGCCCAGCACACCACACAGTGGCCATCACAGAGTTGTAGGACATGTGAAGGATGTCATTTTCCACATTAAAGTCTCCTAAGGAAGATGACTCTGCTCAGTCCTTTTCTTCTACAGTTCCTCTGTGTTCTGAGACCAGTCCAACATGTCATTAATGTGGACCCCCAAGTACTTGTAGGAGTGGCCCACCTCTACATCCACTCCATGAATAGTGACCAGACATAAAGGTTCTTTGCTGCAGTGAAAGTCAATAAGCAGTTCCTTGGTTTTGCTGATATTAAGTTGCAGACAATTCTCAAAGTTCTCCCCCTGACTCCTCTCCTCTGTCTCATCCTGCTTATCAATAGACCCCCATAAGTGCAGAATCAGCTGAGAATTTCCACCAGTGACCTGACCTGCTGTTATATTTCTAGCCTGAGGTGTGCAGAGTGAAGAGATGAGGACACAGGCCTGTTCCTTGAGGTGCTCCAGTGTTGCCCTCACAGTCCTTGAGTCTGCCTGACAGACAGTCCATCATCCGGGACCCCATGGGCTCATCCCTCTGCATATCTCTGAGTTGACCCCTTAACAGGGATGGCTGGGTGGTATTGATGGCACTGGAGACATCACAGTGCTGACATCTCAGTCCAGGTGAGAATAAGCCTTGTGGAGCTGACTGATCATTTCATCCTCCACTCCAGTCTTTGTCTGATAGGCCAACTGCAGAGGGTCCAGGTGGTCTACCACAAGAGGACTCGTGTAGTCCAGGACCAGCCTCTCAAAGGTCTTCCTGATGTGAGGTGTAAGTGCCACTGGCCTGTAGTCATGAGGTGAAGAGGCGCCTACCTTCTTTGGATCAGGTTTTTCCAGAGCAGTGACACTTTCTGGAGCCTTAGGGACACAGGTGACAGAGGACATAACACAGTTGGTCAGCACAGGCCTTAAGAACTCGAGGACGGACTCCATCTGGTCCTGCAGCTTTTCCTGTGTGTGTAGCTTCCTCAGTTGTGTCCTCTTCAGTTATGGACACTGATGGTCAAAGTTGGGCTCCTGACTGGCCATTCCTGATGACAGGTAGGAGGGATGGTCTGGTCGAGACCGGACACTGCGAGAAGGTGGCAGTGGCAAAGAAAATCTATTCAATCGAGTATCTTGGTCAGAGAGGTGACTGAGAACCCAAGGGTCCCTCTAACAAAGGTTCAGAAGTCCTCTGCCGAGATAGAAGAACCTGTCAGAAGGACGGCTTTTCAGCAGCGCTCGTTCAATGAGGTGTTTGTAGAACAACAGCTACTGCAGAGAGGAGCCACGTTTGAGTGACAGGCACATAAGTGACTCCGAGACTAAAAGGAAAAAGACAAAAAAACAAAAACTGAACTCTCTGAGCAGAACTCCATGCCACGTGTCAGCGCTCATCAGCCGCCTAACAACATCTCGACAGGGAGACCGGCCAGAAGCGAAGGGAGAATGAGACAAACACAGAGATGTCCGTGAAGAGAACTTACTCTGGAGAGACTGGGTGACGGTTCACCTTTCAGTGTGACAATGACCCGAAGCACACAGCCAGGACAACTCTGGAGCGGCTTTGGGACAAGTCTCTGAGTGGCCTTTAGTGGTCCGCGGCCGACTGGCACCTTTTAAATAAATAATCGGCGCAGTCGCATCTTCGTGTGGGGGTTGCGTGGTAGCGATGCGAGAGCGGACGGCGTGGCACTTAGTGCACTGGTGCAGGATCACCCGTGAGCCACTGATTGTCACAGCTGTGCCACGGGAAGCGCGACTGCGAGGAGGAAAAAAACAAACAGATTAAAGGGAGAAGGAAAGGGAGATGAAGGCAGGAGGTGGAAGGAGGAGGTGTGGGCCTTTGAACGTAAGCGGGCTCGGGAGAGAGAAGGCAGGCAACCGGGAAGTGAGACCCTAGAGAGAAGTGTGTGGCCGACACTTGGGGGCGGTTGAAATGGGCAGCGTGGGAGTGACCGGCCCACCGCAGAAGACCGGGAAAGCAACAGGGGTTGAGGAGGCTTGGGAGGAGAGCGCCATGGCTGTTGGGGTCCCAAGCCTAAGTCTGGATTGGTGGGGACAGGGACCTGTGGACTCCTCTGCTGCCAGGCCTGTGGGGCGGCCGCCAGGGATAAGGATGTGGTTTTTAGAAAAGGACTGTTACCCGTTACCAGTTCACCTCGTTTGATTGAATTTATTTATTCTGATTTTAACCTCCACCTCACCTTTGCTTTTATGGATTATTTATTTATTTATTTATTTACTGAACGTTTT
Organism: Erpetoichthys calabaricus; assembly: GCF_900747795.2. Lineage (NCBI taxonomy): Eukaryota > Metazoa > Chordata > Cladistia > Polypteriformes > Polypteridae > Erpetoichthys > Erpetoichthys calabaricus. Next base: position 14,296,449 of record NC_041402.2, on the reverse strand, counting down.
TTGAAGCTTTGCACTTTTGAACGCTTGTGGGGAGTTGTTTTTAATTAAAGCACTTGAGCGCTTTTCACCATTCCCTCGCTTCATGGGTGTTTTGTCCTCATCTGCCAAGCTCATCTCGGTTTACGGTACTGACGGCGTCGGGTTCAAGAGGCCCCCATAATAGAAGAGGGAGCTTAGAGCCCATCCGCACCATCACACGGCTCTGCCAAAGCCCAGACTTAAACCCCACAGAACATCCGTGGAGAGACCTGAAGATGGCAGTTCACAGACGCCTCGCGTTCTTGAGAGGAGCTGCCAGGGAGAACGGGATCGGGTCAAAGCTGGACTTGTGAAGTGTGCATTGGTCTGAATCCTCCCTGAATATATTTAAGAAAATTAGGGAAAAGGAAAAAATGAAGATAATTACAGGATTAGCCCAGAACTGAATGCCCTATTTAAGGTGTAACAGAAAGGCGCTATATTGGCACCTGACCCGACACAGACAGACGCGGGAGGCACACTGATAAAACAAATAAATGTTTTATTCCAATTTCTTCACCTGTGGGCAACGCCTTCCCGGTCCCCACAGGCTCAACACAGTCCCACAAACAAAAACACAACACTCTTCCTCTTCATCAAGCTTCGTCGTCCTCCTCCTCCGGACTCTGGCCCCTTAAGTAGTGGCTGCAGGCTCCTTTTATAGCAGCAGTCCAGCCCACATGGGCTCGTTAAGCCGTGCAGCTCCAACAGGGATGAGCTCCAGTGTTCCACCATTGTGGTCCCGATGCAACCCAGGGGGGCTGCCACCAAGTGTTCCGGGGAACGTAGGGTGAAGCCCATGGGTGTTCCCCCGGATCCAGTGTTAAAGGGGCATCCCGGTCGCCTTCCACAAAGGATTAAAGGTCATTATAAAGAAAATCAAATTGATGAGTCAACCAAAAACAGAAGATCAACGACGAGAGGAGAGAAGGACGGTGCCAATGCGCCAGGGTGACTGGAGTGCAAAGCTGTGCTTTTCTTTACTTTTTATTGTACGATTGAACTGCAGAGCTTATACTGTACGTCAGACAGAAGTTAGTTTATTGTATTTTATGTTACTTTGTCGTCGTGTATTATCCTTTAAAAACTTTTTTTTTGCATAATCTAGCCTAAATGTTTGCATTTTTCTGGTGTTGCAGGTTCTAGGGGGCGGTGATGGAGTCAAACTGGGGCGGAGGTTCATTAAAATGTAAAGCAGGGTCAGGGACAAAAGTGACATGACGACAGGGGATTGTGGGCTACAACGGGCCATCAAACCTGTTAAAGTCCATCACCTGGCACAGGCCCAGGGCTCTACAATTGCAGAGTGAACTTTAATAGGGGATTATTACTTTGATAATTGCTGTAAATTGTCATTTGAGATATTATTTTAAAATTCTGACTGAAAAGTGTAAAAAGGGGGCATTGTTTTCAGGACTGAGGAGAGCAGCGGTGCCTCGCGGTGTTAAAACTTCACATTCTATGAGTCACCCCAAGGGACAGGACGTCAGGTTTGAGAAGGCAGTTTACGACTTAATTACCAGGGTGGCCTCGCGTTGTTGTTTGTCTGAAAGTGGAGAGAACGCTTACATTCGGGAACAGAGCATGGGCTGGACGGGAGGACGGAGCTGATGGACTCTCACTGAATCAGGAGAGTCACCCTAAACTGTGACACTCCACTGGTCCATGGAAGGTGACAGAAAAACAACCGACTACCTCAAGTTGGGCCTCTCCTGCTGCCATTTATCCATCCTGAGGAGATCATCTCTGTCAGTCTCTCTCTTGGCAGCCATTAGCGGTGAACAAACTCCTCCAGGGTTCACCAAAATCACAGAAACGTGGGAGAACTCTGCCAAACTCAGAAAAATGCATTCAAGTCAATGGAGAAGGGGGAACTGAACATGTTTTAAGTGGGTTATAACGGTGCGGTGGTCCTAAGTAGGGAATCCATTCCCGGACTCCCAATTACCGGGAATTTGGGATTCCCAGACATTTTTCATTCCTGCATTTCCAGGAATGAAACTGCTGTAATTCCCGAGAAAACGGGAACGGCCAAGCTCGCATATATACAGCGCATCCAGAAAGTATTCACAGCGCGTTACTTTTTCCACATTTTGTTATGTTACAGCCTTATTCCAAAATGGATTAAATTCATTTTTTTCCTCAGAATTCTACACACAACACCCCATAATGACAACATGAAAAAAGTTTACTTGAGGTTTTTGCAAATTTATTAAAATAAAAACACTGAGAAATCCCATGTACATAAGTATTCACAGCCTTTGCTCAATACTTTGTCGATGCACCTTTGGCAGCAATTCCAGCCTCAAGTCTTGTTGAATATGATGCCACAAGCTTGGCACACCTATCCTTGGCCAGTTTCGCCCATTCCTCTTTGCAGCACCTCTCAAGCTCCATCAGGTTGGATGGGAAGTGTCGGTGCACAGCCATTTTAAGATCTCTCCAGAGATGTTCAATCGGATTCAAGTCTGGGCTCTGGCTGGGCCACTCAAGGACATTCACAGAGTTGTCCTGAAGCCACTCCTTTGATATCTTGGCTGTGTGCTTAGGGTCGTTGTCCTGCTGAAAGATGAACCTCCACACCAGTCTGAGGTCAAGAGCGCTCTGGGGCAGGTTTTCATCCAGGGTGTCTCTGTACATTGCTGTAGTCATCTTTCCCTTTATCCTGACTAGTCTCCCAGTCCCTGCTGCTGAAAAACATCCCCACAGGCACCATGCTTCACTGTAGGGATGGTATTGGCATGGTGATGAGCGGTGCCTGGTTTCCTCCAAACATGACGTCTGGCATTCACACCAAAGAGTTCAATCTTTGTCTCATCAGACCAGAGAATTTTCTTTCTCATGGTCTAAGAGTCCTTCAGGTGCCTTTTGGCAAACTCCAGGCAGACTGCCATGTGCCTTTTACTAAGGAGTTGCTTCCGTCTGGCCACTCTACCATACAGGCCTGATTGGTGGATTGCTGCAGAGATGGTTGTCCTTCTGGAAGGTTCTCCTCTCTCCACAGAGGACCTCTGGAGCTCTGACAGAGTGACCATCGGGTTCTTGGTCACCTCCCTGACTAAGGCCCTTCTCCCCCGATCGCTCAGTTTAGATGGCCGGGCAGCTCTAGGAAGAGTCCTGGTGGTTTCGAACTTCTTCCACTTACGGATGATGGAGGCCACTGTGCTCATTGGGACCTTCAAAGCAGCAGAAATTTTTCTGTAACCTTCCCCAGATTTGTGCCTCGAGACAATCCTGTCTCGGAGGTCTACAGACAATTCCTTTGACTTCATGCTTGGTTTGTGCTCTGACATGAACTGTCAACTGTGGGACCTTCTATAGAGACAGGTGTGTGCCTTTCCAAATCATGTCCAGTCAACTGAATTTACCACAGGTGGACTCCAATGAAGCTGCAGAAACATCTCAAGGATGATCAGGGGAAACAGGATGGACCTGAGCTCAATTTTGAGCTTCATGGCAAAGGCTGTGAATACTTATGTACATGTGCTTTCTCAATGTTTTTATTTTTAATAAATTTGCAAAAACCTCAAGTAAACTTTTTTAACGTTGTCATTATGGGGTGTTGTGTGTAGAATTCTGAGGAAAAAAATGAATTTAATCCATTTTGGAATAAGGCTGTAACATAACAAAATGTGGAAAAAGTGATGTGCTGTGAATACTTTCCGGATGCATTGTAGCATGTAAAAATTGATCAAGAAATAACAGAGTTATAGTTGAAAACAATTAAGGTGGTGCCATTGCTGCAGTTTGCACTTCATCAGACAACAGCTTTGAACAGCAACTTGAAATTGCAATGTGTCAGTCTGTTACATCCGCATTATCTGTGCCAAGAAACTTGCCATCACAGAATGATGACAAGAAACTGGATGCATCAGTAAAAGCTGAAATGGCAGTGTTTCATCGCAACGGCAAGCGCGGGTGTTGTTTAGAACAAGTGTATCAGTATCTGATGGCTGTGCTGCCTACTTCAGGGGAGGCAGAGCGTGCTTTCTCAGCGGCTGGCGTACTCTGCATGAAGGTGCGCTCTCGCCTGGACGACCGCATGCTGGACATGTGCTTTCTACGCTCTTATTACCGCAACTAACTAGATACATGTACTTACATGACAGCAAGAACTGCTTGTAGATAAGGTTAGTCTTTTATTGGTGTCAACATATTGCAGTAGTTTTATTAAAAATAAGTGACGGTCGTTCTAAAACCGTTCACATGTGAGATGCCCGTGCACTCTGTCATCTCGGGAGCCTGGGATTCCCGAGTTCCCGGGAATTGATGAACCCGTCCGAGAATGGATTCCCTAGTCCTAAGTGTTCCAAGGGACTACTGAAGCATGTATGCTGGGCTGATTATGGTGACCATAAATGTGAGGGAGCACTGAACCTCCATGGCTCAACCAACAAAAGATGCAGACAGAACGAGCAACCACAAAGAAAATCCAAGAAATGGCCACAGACTAGCAGTATGTAAAAGAAAAGTTTTTGAAAGGCAAATGTCGGAGTGTGGACAAAGCCCGAGTTTCTCCTTTTTCTTGTTATCACATCCTCTTCATGGTGTTTTTCCTTTGTTTCGTGCCATTAGTCTTTGTTGATTAATAAATATGACATTGGTGGTCCGTGTAGAGTTAGTCTTTTGCATGGTGTTGAGTTTTGACACGCGAGGACTCCATTTCTTCAGTGATCTGTATGGATGTCTTGAAATTAAAAAGCTGTTTCATTACCACCTTGCTTTTCATTGTGGACATGATGCCTGTGAGATGCCCGATTTCTGCCACATTAAGTGATGATATTAACCCTTGGTGGATAATAAACTCTTTGTTCTTCTTCACTGTGGCACAAGTAGGCCCAGGTGGTAGTGGGACAGATGTTCTGGTCACGTCTCGCGTCTTTTCTGTTTTTGACTTTTTGATTTCGACTCGTCCCCACTGATTTATGGTTTCTCAGTTTTTGTAAGTCTCAACTTAGCATATTCAGATCATGGCTTACTGAGACTTTAATCGTCTCTAATCGTCAATTGTGCTCCTAATAACCCTCAGGAGCCTTTAAGTGTCCATAGCATCATGGCAGGTTTTGGCCGTGGATTCCTTTGCTTTGAAGGTAAAAAGGCAGGCTGTTAATTTATATTTCAGATAGTCAGAAATGGCCAAGTCATTGATATTCCAGTTGTTTTTGAAGCATCTAATATTTAAGAAAACGAGAGGAGGCCAAATGGTCCATCAAGGTAAGAGCTAAGATGTGCCAAGCATGAACTGTACCGAGTGAAGTCGGCTCGCGTGGCGTCACGTGGCGTCCTGTCTGGTCAGTCCTGGCTTTGGCTTCTCGGGACGTTCTGTTGTCTTGTGGCGTCGCCGCTGGGAGGACACCTGGAGCATTGTGGGACATTCCTGAGGCGCTCCCTGTCACAAAACCAAAAAAAAAAAAAGATTGTTTTCCTAATTTTATTTATTTATTTATTTTACTTCTTGCATGGCAAAAAGCAGCAGTTTCAAAAAAAGGCAACGAAACGTCATTTATAATATAAAACACACCCCAAACTGTTTACCTTTATTGAACGTCTTAAACATTTACTTTAGTTATCATTTTGTAAAGTAAACAGCACAGGAACACAATTGTACCCAGAGGAAAGTATTAAATATCATCAATATTTGTACAGCAATGCAAAAATAAGAAATAAAAATAATAATAATCAATTGAGACAAAGGCATACATCGTACAAGTGAGGCACCGCAAACAAAAAGACATGAAGCGTGGCGGCCGAGTCGGGAAAAAGGACACCGAAAGCTCGCGCTGCAACAGAACACTTCAAAAGTTGGCAAGAGGAGATTTTAAGATTTTTAACAGAAAAAGAAAAAAATAAAGCAAAAAAAAACAAACAAACAAAATCCAACCCCCTGAGGAAAAAAACAACAATAATAAAGATTTAGTACTGTATGCACTTTTAACATTTTGTTCAGTTTGCTTGCAAACACAAAAATAATCCTCATTCTGTCGATTCCCATCTTTGTAGGTCTTTGGCTTCAGATAAGGACACCGCTCCTCCCGCGCCACTAACACACTCCTTATAGACAACGAAAAGACAGTAAAATAAACAGAAAACAAAATTCAAACGCAAAAGAGGCGCTCTGCCGATCCAAAACGTAACACTTTATCAAAGAGATGAGGTAAAACCATGAAGAACACACAAAAACAGGAGATTACAAAACTCCAAACGGCAGCATAGACCAACGATTGCCTTCTCTTCAAAATGCACAACCCCCCCCATCCCTCCCCCCCAGGTTTTGACGTATCGTTTCACTAAATCAGGGTGAAAGCGGGACCACCAACTCCTGTCATTCAGCAATATGAGGTCTTAGCTAACATAACATCAGGCTAATATTTAAGAAAACGAGAGGAGGCCAAATGGTCCATCAAGGTAAGAGCTAAGATGTGCCAAGTATGAACTGTACCGAGTGAAGTCGGGGATGGGGGGGATTGGAGATTGGCGGTCCACAAGCCCACCCTGTCAAACAAGGACGGAGTGGTAGCACCCTAATTCCCACACCTGTGTCGTTCACCGAATTCTCTATTCCAATCGATGACATCTGTTCAGTAAAGTGCTGGTGGGAATTTTCCTCATCTCTACGAGTGTCAAACGTGAATCTGATTACCAGTTATATTCCAAGTCTAAATAAATGAAAACAATCAACTATTTCATGCAGCAAAGTTACTCTTAAAGAAAACAAAAAAGGGTGAAACTGCATCTGTAGGGCAGCAGCCATGTTGTGGGGAACCCCCCCTTTCCAGATTTGTGTGTGGAGAGATCTGACAACAGGACTTTGGGAACAAAAATAAATAAATAAATAAATAAAACCACCCACAAGCAGAAAATACATTCATAAATGGAGTCCAAACGCATTGTCTTCACTAATTCAAAGTTAGTGCATGTTTAAAAATCTGTGTCAACGCCGCACTTTTGCACCAAGTTTTGCATACAGCATTGTGAGTGTCTGAAATAAAGAAGTAAAGAAAGTAAGGAGGACAGCGTGCAGAAGAGAAGATCCTTTATCGTTGTGAGGTCATTGTAGCGCCATTTTGTTTAACATGTTGACTGCCGCAGTGAAAACAGGGAAATTTGTTTCTGACGCCAATAATAATCTTAATACGTAATTCGCCAGTCTCCTCACTCACTTACTCACGTCCATCCAAAGCCGAATGCGCAGTCGCCTTCTGTGCACATCCGAAGCTGAATGCGCAGTCGCCTTCTGCGCTGCTGCCCGAAAAACCTTACGAGACCGACATCGCGGCAGATTTATGGCCGCGAAAATTCAAAGAGAAAGGCGACTACGGCCGCGAAAATCCAAAGAGAAAGGCGACTTCGATTAAAGCTCTAGAGGCCTGAAAGGCGATTTCGACTACAGCTCGAGGCCAAATTACGCATTCATTCAATACACCGATATATCAGGTTTGTGGTGCTTATACTTATATTATACTTTTCCACTCGTGCCCGTTTCATCTTACGTTGTCGAAACGGGCTCTTTGTCTAGTTAATAATAATTCTTTGCATTTATATAGCGCTTTTCTCACTACTCAAAGCGCTCAGCAATTGCAGGTTAAGTAAGGGCCTTGCTCAAGGGCCCAACAGAGCAGAGTCCCTTTTGACATTTTATGGGATTCGAACCGGCAACCTTCCAATTGCCAGTGCAGATCCCTACTCTCAGAGCCACCACTCCGCTCCAATGCAGAATCAGGGTACTATTTTAATATAATCAATAAATGCATTTTGTTATTGAGCAAACATCATAATAAAAATTTAGTTTCTCAAAAAAAAAAAAAATCAATTTGAGTTACTCCATCATTGTCGCACGGAACAGAAAATTCTTTGTGCACATCAGTTGCGTGACAACTCCGCGGTGTAGTGCCGGCAAACCAGCAAGAGATTTAATGGGCAACCCAGGAGAGAGAGAGACGTGAAACAGAAAAAGGTCAAAAGAACCGAAAACAACAAACCCAAAGAGCCGGACGAAAATCAAGGTCAGAAGTCAGGGACCCCAAAGGTTTGATTGGAAAAACGAGGGATTCTCATGGGAGGTTTGGCTATTCACAGGTCAGATAAAGACAGTGAAATGGGTGACCTTTAAACTACTCGCTGCCATTACCTGTGGGTTACGACCTTAGAAGACGAGCCATGTAATGAGAAGAAAAGCTACACAGGCAACGGGAACAAAACTGTGGCGCTCTCAAAAGCACACAAGAGGGCCGCCAGAAGGGAATACAATCTAGATATTCTAACAGGCTCGGTCAGACATCGAATCTCGCAGCCTCCATTTGAAGTTTGGCGCTAATCGTTCGGAGCGAGTCAGATGGATGTGGTTCTATATATGTAAATTATTTTTGTAAAAAATAAATGTTACTCAAAATAACAAAGTAAAATATTCTGTTCTACGGTACCGCAATGATGTTTCATTATTATTTCAGATTCCCGCTATCCTCAATTTCTAATGTGTTACCCATGAATTTCCTTGTATTTGGCTACTACAGCGCAGAAGGCGGCTTATGAGATAACTCGTAGGTGTCATCCGTCTAGAGATCAACCACCCGAATTAACTTGTGCTGAGCAGTCAGTCTGTGCTTTATTTTTGTAGGCGGTGCCTCATTATTTATGGGCTAGTCACATGATGTGTGATGTCATTGCACCGCCACTATAAAAGAGGGCCGCACCCAAAGACTAACGTTACATCTCAAATTAAAAAAAGGAACAATCGTGAGTGCATGGAAAACACAAAAAGAATAATTTGGATTACATTTAGGAATTAATGGTTGGGTTTTTATTTGGAGTTTTCCCAAAACGTCTTGATTAGTCCTTGGAGTACCGTTTAGGACACAGATGTCAAACTCCGGTCCTCGAGGGCCGCAGTGGCTGCCTGTTTTTATTCTAACCATCTTCTTCATTAGTGAGCCGTTTTTACTGCTAATTAACTTCTTTTGCTTTAGTCTTAATTAACTTGACTCAGGCCCCTTAATTGTCTCTTTTTCCTTAATTACTAGCCAAACAATAATGAGACATCAAACAAACCACCATATGACAGAAAAATCAACAGATTTGGAAATGTCTGCTGTGGCAGAATGAGAGCAGCAACAAGCCATTGAATTAAATAACGGGCTTAATTAACAGCAAGAATCAGCTTCTCATTAAGAGACTGGATGGAGTGAAATTGGTTGGAGTTTGACGTCACAGTTTAGCTGGTCATCTGTTGGCTCGTTTCACGTCTCATTTCTGTTTGGCTGCCATTTAATAAGGAAACAAATCAATTCAGAGGACTGAATCCTTAAAAACAGGGCTATTGAAATGAAGGGAAAAGGAGTTAATTAGCAGTGAAAACTACTCACTGATTAGGAAAAGGGTTAGAATGAGAACCTGTAGCCACTGCGGCCCTCCAGGCCCGGAGTTCGACACCCCTGATTTAGGACATCCCTTGAGTGACCTTCAGTTACTGGCCACAGAAAGAACATTTTGTCTGTTGGTCTGGCCCATAACGATAACCATAGCATGTTTAACCTCCTTAGCGTTACATTTTTTCACAAAAAAAACTTGTAAAAAGTGTTGCATTTTTTTGGCTTTAAAAAAAATGACATATTTATTAAATTTTAACTTTTTAGTGTAAAATGTGTCAGAAGTGTAGAAAGTTATAAAAATGATACAAATCATAATAATAATGATATCAATAAAAATAACACTAATACCGTGTATACGGTCAGAATGTGTCGTGTTGTGTGTGGTAATAATTTTTTAATAATTAATTTATAATAATAATTTTTTGCATTTATATAGCACTTTTTCTCACTACTCAAAGCGCTCAGCAATTGCAGGTTAAGGGCCTTGCTTAAGGGCCCAACAGAGCAGAGTCCCTATTGGCATTTACGGGATTCGAACCGGCAACCTTCCGATTGCCAGTGCAGATCTCTAGCCTCAGAGCCACCACTCAGCCCTTGAAGCACAGTGAAATACACAATCCAACGTCACAGTCGGCCAATAGTAACATGATTCCTTGCAGATTTACTTTCTAGAATGATCAGCTTTGGAACAGCACACAAGTTCCGATTGACACGAGCGTCACTTTCGGTTTTCTATTTTAATTCCACTGCCTCAAGACAGATTCACTTTGTCATCTCTGCTCGCATCACCATCAAGAGCGTGCAACACCACATTTCTTATGAGATGCCATTATGAGGCTAGGAGAAGACGTGCCTATCGCTTACAGAAGACACGGCTATACCACTTCCTGAGCAACGACCGGCTGTGGCCACTTTTACAGCCCGAGTAATCCTTGGGTCTAACGCTTACGTGAGACGCGTCAATACAGCTGCCCGAGTGACACTCACGACTAGCGCTTTCCGCAGCGTTTTTACAGCCTGAGTGATGCTTGGGATTAACGCTAAGGAGGTTAATTACTTTTAGGCTACGGGAGTTTAAAAATAATTAATCTAGATTGAGAAAGTGCAGTAGAGGCTGGAAAATGAGAAATAAATAAAACCTGAAGGTGGTTACTTAAAACACATGATACTCCACGGGGTATAAAAGTAGGTCAGTTTTCTTATTTCATAAATCTAAACTAAGAAAATAGAATGGAGGTAGAAAAATAAAATAAACCCTTGAAGTAGGCTCCAAAGTTTTTTGAAACTTTTGTGAAACTCTCAGAGGAGTTTTCCATTTTCCTTTCAAGTTGTGCTAGGACACGGAATTACAACATTTTAGTAAATTAATATGTCTAGACTGAGAAAGCAGAGTGGAGGCAGGAAAGTGAAACGAGAATAACGGCTGAAGGTGGCACCATAGCAGACACACTGCACATTGGACTTGCTTCTTGATTCTCTACTCACCTATCTAACTTTATGGTAGCTAAACCTTTGGTAGTGTTGCCCCTCACAGTTGATGGTTTGACATCTCCTCTGGAAGCCATGTAGTAGTAGTAGTAGGTGTAACGTGGGCCTGCACATTCTCTTTCTGTCCACTTGAGCTTCCTCTGGAGGACGCTGCCTTCCCAGACAGTTTCTGACTTTAGTTAGCTGGTCTAGGGGTCAGCGTGACTGTGAACTGGCGACTAACAAGAAAAAGTCAACAGATTTCAGGCATCCAAATAAATTCATTTTAAATACTGTAAGAATGAAGTGAGAGCAAGGCTGGATGATCGGAGACATCAAACTTTCCTATAACTTCCAGGCTTGACGCAACATTTCTGCACATCAATTTCTAAAAAATAAAGATGTGATGTTATCTTTAATGATGACATCTCGCCTGAAGAAGGGGCCTGAGTTGCCTCGAAAGCTTCGCATCTTGTAATCTTTTAAGTTAGCCAATAAAAGGTGTCATTTTGCTTGACTTTTCTCTACATTCGTAATGGCTACCACGGTACAACACCCTAGTACTAAAAAATAAAGAAAAGAATAAATCAAACGATTTGATGTGATGTGTTCCAAGGGGATCATCGCTCCCCAAACTTTTGTTTTTTTTTGCTGGTGACACCTTGTCTCAAAAATCACCAGTAAATTATTTAATCATCCATCCATCCATCCATCCATTTTCCAACCTGCTGAATCCGAACACAGAGTCACGGGGGTCTGCTGGAGCCAATCCCAGCCAACACAGGGCACAAGGCAGGAACCAATCCCGGGCAGGGTGCCAATCCACCGCAGGACACACACAAACACACCCACACACCAAGCACACACTAGGGCCAATTTAGAATCGCCAATCCACCTAACCTGCATGCCTTTGGACTGTGGGAGGAAACCCACGCAGACACGGGGAGAACATGCAAACTCCACACAGGGAGGACCCGGGAAGCAAACCCAGGTCCCCCAAATGCGAGGCAGCAGCGCTACCCACTGCGCCGCCCTTATTTAATCATATAAATTTTATTTTAACATTAAAAAATTGAGAATGTAAGTGCACAGTGATCTCTCACTTTTGGTATGTGTTATGGTTTAGTCCTTACACTTTCCAGAACATTCTAAAGAGTTTTAGAAGTAGTGTGGTGGGTGGGTGTCAGTCTTCATGAAAGCAAGCGAATTGCAACCCATCAGCACCCTGCTCCCTCAACTCATTAAAGCCGTCTGGGTTGCTAAAAGGTAGGAATCATTAATAATGCCAGCACTCGACCATAGGGATCACGGAATAAAGCACAGGGTTTCTTCAACTACAGGTCCAAAATGAGTTGCGTGATGTCTGAACTTGGGGTGTGCCGAGATGTGAACTGCAATAGTACCAAATGTGAAAGGGTCATTAACGGTGTGCAGGACGCCTTACCATTAATGGGTTGCTGCAGGCAAGGGTGCACAATCCCAACCCAGGACGCCAATCTGCGTGGATGAGGATCATTGGCAATTCTCTAAGGGGGAAATACCCCCCCTCCCGGGATGATGATCGGTAGCGATTGTCCACTGGACAACGATCGGCGAAGATTCTCCAAGGGGTAAGGATGATAATTGGCAGTGATTCCATAAAGGATGGGCCCCCTAAATGATGTTCCATACTAACTGTAGGCCACAAAGGCACAAAAAAGGAAAAACTGGGACGTGAGGAAAAAAAAAAAAAAAGAAGAAGTGGGGTAGAGAATCCCCAGAGGGATAGTGAACTGCAGTGGAGGATGGCCAGCCTTGGAGAGTTCAGGGACAGAGACGTCAGTGACAAATATTACAACCAGCAAAGAATGGGTCAGATACTGCCCAGGTTCTTTTTGTAAAGGTGTCATCATTATTTGTAGAGGGGCTCTCTTGAATGACAAGTCCAAGGTTTTGTGTTTCATCAAGCTGTATCAGCCTCAAAAACACCAAACAATATGGCAGAAGAGATGTCAAAGCATTCTGCTAACAAGACAGGGAGATCGGCAGGGAGTAACGGGAGAAAAGGAAAAACTGCACACAACAGTGAGTCGAAGAGGACTACTAACCCTCTATGCATGTCTTAACGAGTTTTATCATTCGTTTACAGCTGGAAACTTGTGCAAGCACTCGAAGGATATGGCCAGTGAAGAGCGCCATACAAAAATAAGGTGAACTTAACTGAATTGACTAAACATGGCAGACATGGCGCAACAATGAAACACTTGGGCAACCAGATGTCTTAAAGGGTTATCGACTGCAACATCCTGATCGCCCATCATCTGATCATCACCTCTCAAATGCCCTGCAAGGGCCCAGCAGTGACAAAGAGCTGCAGAAGACACACTTACAAGGAATTCACCAAGCTGTTTGTCTGCCTCTAATACGACAATAACCAGAAGGACACAGGATATCTCTACCGCAGCTCTGTTCATTTTTAAATACATAGTGAATTATGACTCATCTTCTTATTTAGAGTTTACTTGTTTATTCCTGTGGACTCGCATCATTAAGCATCTCAGCGTGTAGAATCGCACTATGTTGAACTGCCGGTGGTGGGCTGCCAACCTGCAACGCCTGTCTCAGAAGCAGTCTCCTCACAGTGTGAGCTAATAGTTTTTTTAATGCAACAGCCTTGACCTGCTGTACTAATTCTTTTCATCATTTTTAAACACACACGTGTGCTTAGGGGACACCTTCAAGGCTCTTGTAATGTAAGCAGTACCATTCCAAGTCAAGAGAGGGAGCTATTGCTAACCTCCACTCCCTTACAGTGTGAGCCAACAGGAGAACGCCTTATGTCAGCCATGTACTCCCTTTCTGTCTGCAGCTCCAATGGGGAACTCCAAGAAAATACTTGACTTCATTTCCACCCCAGGAGAACCCTCCATATACAGGGGTCACCCACCGGAAGTGGCCAGTCACTTTGGGGCCTATGACTCAGTGAGATGGAGCTCCCACTCAGCAGCGATAAGAGATGGACTTAAATCACATCTGAAGCCAGTTATTTTTAAATTAATTTACTTTCAATTTTTGAACCATTAAATGAATGTTATCTGGGTGGAACCTCAACTCTTCACACTTGGTAAAAAAAAAAAAATCATAATAAATTCTGAATTTGACAAGCTCGGATAAAGGTATGAGCTCAATATACAACAATAACACTCTCAAAGTCTAATTCAGATGCATTGTGTCGATGTGAAATTCTGTTCTTGTCCAAAAAATGTGCAAGCTTAGGATGATCTGCAGTACTTAAAAGATGGAGTGTGATGCACCCTGCTGTCAGGACAGGTTACTGTTATCTTGAGACCCCTACACAGGATCGAGTGAGTAATTTACTAGACATGCTGTTTGCGTTGTTCCTAAAGGTGTAATATGAAGGTATGTGCAAGTATCCAAGTAACTGAATCAAAAGTGTTATCCATAAATGAGGGTGAGAAAGTGGGATACTTTGGTTAGTCACTCCACATTCTAAAAACAACAAATGGGATTTACATACATGACAAACGCTGGCTCAAGTGCATGTTATAAATCTGTAAATACTCTCAGATGGACACCTTGAAATATAGCATACAGAGTAACACGACATCACTGTTTCTAGATTAATTAAAGAGTCATCTTGGAAATTCGAAATGTCAATCCTTATTGTCACCTTCACTGACTCCTGTCAAAAGGTGCGAAATGGCACACACACAAATAAAATAAATTGAGATGAGCTGCTCAGCATGAACTACCCACACAGAACGAGTCAGGAAAGTCCGTACACCCAAACCGAGCTCCCCGTAGAACTAGCGTCCACGCTCACTGGCGACTCCTCGGGTGAGCGTGAATGACTTTGAAAATGTTCAGCACTATTTATTGGAATTTCTGTTCACATGATACTGAAATGAGGCAAACAAAATATCCACCAAAGCAGTAACTGTCTATATAGGTCACGCCGGTGAAAATTATAAACTCAAAAATTAAAAAAAAAAAACAAAAAACAAAGGCAGCAAAGAGTTGATGTACTCCGAAAATTACTGTGAAATATCACCACATAGTGTACTATTATACAGCAAAGTCATTGCATGTAGGGTTGAAGCATAATTCAGCTTAACAGTTTTATTCAAAGTACAAAGAAAGGGATAGTAGCCATCAACTTACAAATATAACTTAGTTATCGTCTTGTGGTTTATCAGTCCACAAATTTTCAAGAGACACGACTTAGGCAATCAATCAGCAGCAAAAACACAGGGCTCTTTCTAAATGCAAAATTAATGTTCATTTCCACCCAGCCCTAAATACTGTCATTACGAAATGACTTTGTGATCAAGCAAAAAAAGAAATATCATCCCATGTTCCGCCGGCAGTTTTCTGTAAATATGAAATGATTTTGTAATCAACCAAAAGCAGAAATATTGGCCCATTTTCCACCAGCAAATTTCTGCAAAGGACCCCGCATCCTAAAAGTATGAAATGATTTAATAATCTCCCAAAAACAGAAAATGTTGGCTGGCTTCCATGGTGCTTGCATTCATAAATACCCTCTGGACCCAGCAAGGGGTACATCAGCTACTCAAATGTTTCCCATCTCTTGCGTAATTGATCCACCCTGCCTTGACCTGGAAGCACCTCCTGCTTTGTTACAGTTAATAAATCTTCAAATGGATCCTCCGCTGGTTTCGTGGTGACCGGGGGTACTTCCTGGCTGGGCACTGACAGTGGTCTTTCCAAAGAAATGCTTAAAGGCCTTGGGTAGTTAAGACTGGCAGCACTGCCAGTTAAAGTGGCCGACTCTCCAAATGGGGGCTGGGTGCCGCTCTGACTCACAAAGGTCCCGCTGACTTGTCCTAAAGCAGTTGGTGGGTTAAACACTGAAGGAAGAGACGATGCTGAGAATTTTGGTATGGTCTGGGCTGGGAAGTAGCCACTGGTGGGTGGTAAATAGTTGGAGCTAAATGGGTTACTGGCTGAGGCAGCATAATGAGTTCCCGGAGGCCCCACAGCAGGGTAGTGCAGTCTTGCAGGCACAGATGGGGCAAAGGGATTGAGAGAGGGTTGCTGAAACTGTACAACTGGTGTGGTAGCAGGAGAGTATCCCACCTGCGGCACAAAAGTGGAAGATGGTGGATTATATTCGGACCGAAGTGGAGTGAAGAGTGCCGGATTGGAAGATGATCCTGGTGCCAGTGTAGATAAACCCCCAGAATTTTCGGTCTCGCTGCTTTGTGAAATCCCACCTGTGCTTAATGGGTCCAAAAGACTTAAGAGGTCTGCACTGCCAGTAGTGCTACTCTCAGAGCCAACTTTAATAGGTTTTAGTATGTCTGGGCCACTCAGCTGACTTTGTATGTGTAACGGAGACGCATTTAACGCCTGCCGGAATTCTTGGGCACCAGCTTTGTTTGCCGTTCCAAAGGATTCTTGGCCGAATTCAGAAGTTAAATTGGTACTTGATGACTTTCCTGCATCTCCACTTCCCACCAAGGGCAGATGCCTCACAGAACGTGGTAGCGGGACTGGTGGAGCAAGGACTTTACCAAGCTCTGGGGTTTTTCGGCCATGAGGGCGGGGTATGGTAATGCTGCACTGACTCCCAGCTGTCGACTCGGTTTTGTCAGCTAGTATGGCTGTACTCTCCATGCTTGGAGGCTGCTGCGCTTCCGAAGAAACATCAAGATGAACCGCAAGTGGCCTCTCCGAAGAAAGAAGACTGGATTTGGTTTGAATTGCCATGTCATCCTGACCCATGCTCCACAGCTTATTGTAAGGATTTGAATGTTTCAGTCCTGGGAGAGTTCTGGTCCAGTCACTTGAACCTGGATCCATTCGCTAAATTCAAAAGAAAAAAGAAAATGAACAACAACATCAGAAGAGGGCTTTTGTAATATATTTGCAATTTAGTGACCTAATCCTGTCAGAATTACATTTACATTTACTTGTTTGGCTGATGAGACTTACAACATTTATGATACAATTGGAGCACATGCAGGTTAGGTGACTTGCTCAGGGTCACACAGTGTCAGTGGAGGGATTTGAGCCCACAACCACAGGGTATGAAGTCCAAAACCTTAACCACTAAACACACTTTCTGCCATTGCAGTTAAATGATCAGTCATCTCACAGACTGCTTTCACATTCAAGAACATTAAGGGACATCACAGACTACTTCTTGAGTAAATCAATCGAATGTCAATCAGTATTCACTAAGCTGATTTATGGCCCTGAAGGTCACTACATCAAAATCATCATACGGTATCAGATTTGGCTCCAAAGTCCACCAAAATTTAGTGTGTGGTGGAAACAAGTTTAGTAATGAAGTCAGATAATGTGGGCTGATTGAAAGTGAGGTAGGGTGGTCTAGAAACAAACCCTCAATAAGTGATCATCTTTACACTGCCTGGGATGTTACACCACCACTGCATTCCACAGCCATGAAGACCTGATGATATGCAAGAAAAGCAAACATTTGCCTTCTTTGCTTTAGAAGCAACCTAAGCAAAACATCAAGCAAGCTGCCTGTGAAATGCATGTAACCAAAATCCAAGCAGCAGTAGACAGGGCAATGAAAAAGTGGCTTAGAACTGAGGAGAACTGCTTTCTGTGCGGTTATTTAAATTGAAAATAAAAAACAAAAAAATTTGTAACACAATTTTCAATTAGCAATTTACATTCTGATAGACAGAAGGAGACACAGACAGACAAAGGTAGAATGACAGCAGTACTCACTTTACCTTTGCTGATAAACTGCATTTCATATCTATTATATAGTGCCTTTCACATTTATATTTAGCATAGTGCCTTTCCTATCTATCATATAGTGTCTTTCATATTTATCTACCTTCCTACCTAACAACAAACTCCGTCTATCTACAGCAGTGCTCCGCAACCTTTTCTCACCTACGACACACCAAAGTTCTTCCTAGAATTCCGCGGCACGTCAAAAGCTAAAATATATAGCAGTGGCGTAGCTATAGCGGGGGGGTGGGGGGGAATTGGTCCGCTCCGAGCGCCAGCTATTTAGGGGCGTCCAAACTACGGTACTTTCCTTTTTTTTTTCTTCCTTGAGGAGACGCAAAAAAAATTTTTTTTCAGCTTTGGGGCGTCAAATTTTTCACCGCCCCGGGCAACATGATCTCCAGCTACCCCACTGATATATAGATAATAATTTAATACACAAATTTTACAATAAATGTTCATTTTTTATTATAAGTATACATTTATTGTAAGTATACATACATAAAAACTA
Organism: Erpetoichthys calabaricus; assembly: GCF_900747795.2. Classification (NCBI taxonomy): domain Eukaryota; kingdom Metazoa; phylum Chordata; class Cladistia; order Polypteriformes; family Polypteridae; genus Erpetoichthys; species Erpetoichthys calabaricus. Next base: position 14,278,353 of record NC_041402.2, on the reverse strand, counting down.
TACTATATTTACTTTTATGCAATCTTAATAATTATTATAACATAATGACTGATTAATGTGATACCTGGCCTTGTTTCAATGAACACAAAAGTTATATATTCGGCTCAATATTTGACAGCGCAACCCAAAGTTCTTGGTCAAGATCTTTTAAGCATGACCGCTTATCATTTTTGTCTTTTTTGGCGTAACAGGGATAGTTTGAATTTAGATGGCGATTTAGTTTACTGGGTGCCATTGCCTCGTTTGATAGCTGATCGCTGCAAATGATGCATTGTGGCTTTGGAGCCGTTTCGTCACCACACCACGAGAATCCATATCGAATGTAATCTTCGTTGTACTTCCTTTTCACAATCTTCTTTGTTTTTTTTTTTTTGCAACACTTGTGCTGGGTTCTTCATCATCTGTACGTGAAGACGAATCTTTTCCACGTAAAAAATTATCCATATTTAAAGGGGTATAAAACTAAATATGAATCACACGAAGAACGTTAACCATACACAATTCAGCAACACAACTAATAGTAATGAATGATAACTACTGTCGCAAGACGAGTGAATGCGACGTAGCACGACTAATACGTCGGCTTCAATTGAATCTAGGTGAGGGCACGGAGCGCTCTGGCTATCAAAGCATACTACGGAGTTGTCTGGTGACTACGTAGGGCCTACGTCGTAGGCGACAGGCACCAGGATTTATTATTTCAGAGAAATGACACATAAAATTATGAAAACCTTTAAAAGGCTATTTACGCGAATATTTCATTGCACGTATTCTCGTTATTGTGTTTCTAAGGAGGACCGTTGAAATATTATTTAGTTAGAAAATTGTCTTATTTGACCGCGTCACACCACACACGGTTGCGGAGCACTGATCTACAGTATACAGTTAGGTCCATAAATATTTGGACAGAGACATCTTTTTTGTAATTTTGGTTCTGTACATTACCACAATGAATTTTAAATGAAACAACTCAGATGCAGTTGAAGTGCAGACTTTCAGCTTTAATTCAGTGGGGTGAACAAAACGATTGCATAAAAATGTGAGGCAACTAAAGCATTTTATTAACACAATCCCATCATTTCAGGGGCTCAAAAGTAATTGGACAAATGAAATAACTGGAAATAAAATGTTCATTTCTAATACTTGGTTGAAAACCCTTTGCTGGCAATGACAGCCTGAAGTCTTGAACTCCTGGACATCACCAGATGTTGGGTTTCCTCCTTTTAAATGCTCTGCCAGGCCTTTACTGCAGCGGCTTTCAGTTGCTGTTTGTCTGTGGGCCTTTCTGTCTGAAGTTTAGTCTTCAACAAGTGAAATGCCTGCTCAATTGGGTTAAGATCAGGTGACTGATTTGGGTTGCTTTGGCTGTATATTTTGGGTCATTGTCCATCTGTATCATGAATCAATTTGACTGCTGTATTTAGCTGGATTTGAGCAGACAGTATGTCTCTGAACACCTCAGAATTCATTCGGCTGCTTCTGTCCTGTGTCACATCATCAATAAACACTAGTGTCCCAGTGCCACTGGCAGCCATGCACGCCCAAGCCATCACACTGCCTCCACCGTGTTTTACAGATGATGTGGTATGCTTTGGATAATGAGCTGTTCCACACCTTCTCCATACTTTTTTCTTGCCATCATTCTGGTAGAGGTTGATCTTGGTTTCATCTGTCCAAAGAATGTTTTTCCAGAACTGTGCTGGCTTTTCTAGATGTTCTTTAGCAAAGTCCAATCTAGCCTTTCTATTCTTGAGGCTTATGAGTGGCTTGCACCTTGCAGTGCACCCTCTGTATATACTTTCATGCAGTCTTCTCTTTATGGTAGACTTGGATATCGATACGCCTACCTCCTGGAGAGTGTTGTTCACTTGGTTGGCTGTTGTGAAGGGGTTTCTCTTCACCATGGAAATGATTCAGCGATCATCCACCACTGTTGTCTTCCGTGGACATCCAGGTCTTTTTACGTTGCTGAGTTCACCAGTGCCTGTTTCTTTCTCAAGGATGTACCAAACTGTAGATTTTGCCACTCGTAATATTGTAGCAATTTCTCTGGGTTTTTTCTGTTTTTGCAGCTTAAGGATGGCTTCTTTCACCTGCATGGAGAGCTCCTTTGACCACATGTTGTCTGTTCACAGCAAAATCTTCCACATGCAAGCACCACACCTCAAATCAACTCCAGGCCTTTTATCTGCTTAATTGATAATGACATAATGATGGACTTGACCACACCTGCCCATGAAATAGCCTTTGAGTCAATTGTCCAATTATTTTGAGCCCCGGAAATGATGGGATTGTGTTCAAAAAATGCTTTAGTTGCCTCACATTTTTATGCAATCGTTTTGTTCACCCCACTGAATTAAAGCTGAAAGTCTGCACTTCAACTGCATCTGAGTTGTTTCATTTAAAATTCATTGTGGTAATGTACAGAACTAAAATGAGAAAAAAGTTGTCTCTGTCCAAATATTTATGGACCTAACTGTATATCTTATATAGTGTTGTTTATATCTGTCTACCTGCCTAAAACTCTATTTTATATAGGGCCTTTCATCTCTGTCTGCCTACCTAGCTACCTACCAGCAAACTATCTTATATAGCGCCTTTCATATCTGTCTACCTATCAACAGCCTTTATCTATCTTCACATCCACCTATATGTCATCAAACTTTACCTTATACATTACATTTCATATCTACCTGCCTATCATCAGTTTATACAATATAGTTCCTTTCATATATATTTACCTCCCTAACTTCCTCCTCATCAGACTCTATCTATTATATAGTGTCTTTCATATTTGTCTACCTCTCATTAGACTTTATCTATTTACCTACCTACTTACCTATCATCAGACTCTTATCTTATATAGTGTTCTTCTAATATCTGCCTATCGATATACCATCAGACTTTATGTATCATATATAGTGCCTTGCATATCTACCTACCTAGCTATCAATCATAACCTTTTATAATATCTTTTATATTTGTCTACATACCTACCATTAGCCTCTGTCTGTACCCTTTATTGTGCGTTGGAAACAGGTTTAGTAGTGAAGTTGAATAATGTCGGCTGAAGAAAGAGTCCTACAGGACCCTTTTTGTCCTGTGGGACTCCAGAGGCGGCTAACAGGTAGCGGCAGGCCAAGCAGAATGCAGCTTCGGTGGTTGCTGAGGCAAAAACTTGGGCGTGGGAGGAGTTTGGGGAGGCCATGGAGAATGACTTCTGGAGAGCTTTGAGGAGATTCTGGTCCACCATCCGGCGTCTCAGGAAGGGGAAGCAGTGCAGTGTCAACACTGTATAGGGTGGGGATGGTGCACTTGCTGACCTCGACTCGGGACGTTGTGGGTCAGTGGGTGGAGTACTCCGACGACCTCCTCAATCCCACTAACATGTAATCCAATCAGGAAGCAGAGCCTGGGGACTCGGAGGTGGGCTCTCCAATCTCTGGGACTGAGGTCACCGAGATGGTAAAAAACTCCTTGGTGGCAGGGACCCGGGGGTGGATGAGATACACCCGGAGTTCTTCAAGGCTCTGGATGTTGTAGGGCTGTCTTGGTTGACACGCCTCTGCGACATCGCATGGACATTGGGGACAGTGCTTCTGGATTGGAGGTGGTGGTCCCCCTCTTTAACAAAGGGGACCGGAGGGTGTGTTCCAACTACAGAGGGATCACACTCCTCAGCCTCCCTGGAAAAGTCTATTCGGGGGTCCTGGAGAGGAGGGTCCGTCAGATAGTTGAACTTCGGATTCAGGAGGAACAGTGTGGTTTTTGTCCTGGTCGCGGAACAGTAGACCAGCTCTACACCCTTAGCAGAGTCCTGGAGAGTGCATGGGAGTTTGCCCAAACAGTCTACATGTGTTTTGTGGACTTGGAAAAGGCGTTCGATCGTGTCCCTCTGGGAAACCTGTGGGGGGTACCGGACCCCCTGATAAGGGCTGTTCGGTCCCTGCACAGCTGGTGTCAGAGCTTGGTCTGCATTGCCGGCAGTAAGTCGAACTCATTTTCAGTGAGAGTTGGACTCCGCCAGGGCTGCCCTTTGTCACCAATTCTGTTCATAACTTTTATGGACAGAATTTCTAGGTGCAGCCAGGGGGTTGAGGGGGTCCGGTTTGGTGGGCTCAGGATTGGGTCACTGCTTTTTGCAGATGATGTTGTTCTGTTTGCTTCATCAGGCCGTGATCTTCAGCTCTCTCTGGATCGGTTCGCAGCCGAGTGTGAAGCGGCTGGGATGAGAATCAGCACCTCCAAATCTGAGACCATGGTCCTCAGCCGGAAAAGGATGGAGTGCCCTCTCAGGGTTGGGAGCGAGATCCTGCCCCAAGTGGAGGAGTTCAAGTATCTCGGAGTCTTGTTCACGAGTGAGGGAAGAATGGAGAGGGAGATCGACAGGTGGATCAGTGCAGCGTCCACAGTGATGAGGGCTCTGCATCGGTCTGTCGTGGTAAAAAAGGAGCTGAGTCGAAAGGCAAAACTCTCAATTTACCAGTTGATCTATGCTCCTACACTCACCTATGGTCATGAGCTATGGGTAGTGACCGAAAGAACGAGATTGCGAATACAAGCGGGTGAAATGAGTTTCCTCCACAGGGTGTCTGGGCTTTCCCTTAAAGATAGGGTGAGAAGCTCGGTCATCTGGGAGGAGTTCAGAGTAGAGCCGCTGCTCCTCCACATCGAGAGGAGTCAGATGAGGTGGTCGGGCATCTGATCAGGACGCCTCCCTGATGAGGTGTTCCAGGCACGTCTAACCGGGAAGAGGCCCCGGGGAAGACCCAGGACACGCTGGAGGGACTATGTCTCTCGGCTGGCCTGGGAACGCCTCAGGATTCCCCCGGAAGAGCTAGAAGAAGTGGCCGGGGACAGGGAAGTCTGGGCATCTCTGCTCAAGCTGCTGCCCCCGCGACCCGATCTCGGATAAGCGGAAGAGGATGGATGGATGAATCTGTTAGTTTTTCGCATACCCCTTGAAGTCACAGTGCAGGGTCAGCCATTGTACAGGACCCCAGGAGCAATTGCAGGTTAAGGGTCTTGCTCAAGGGCCCAGCAGAGTAGGATCCCTTTTTGGTAGTAACAGGGATTCGAACCGACAAACTTTCGGATACCAGCACAGATCCTTACAGGATAATGGGCATGGTGGCTGTCTACCAGCTTTAGGTCAGCAGAAGTTTGGTGATGCAGAAGGAAAACAACCATAACCCTTCTCCAGGACTGCTTCAAAAATGAAAATCCATCTTTTGGATTGTCCCAGTTAGAGCCCAGACCTTAACCTAATAGAGATAAGCCATTCACACCAGACACCCTAAGAATACGGCTAAGCTGAAGTAGTTCTGTAATGAGGAATGGTCCAAAATTCCTCCCGACTGTTCTCCAGTTCTGATCTGTAGCTATTGGAAGTCCTTCTTAGAGGTGTTTGCTACCAAAGGAGGTTCGACCAGCTGTTAAATCCAAGAGTTCACTAACGTTTTCCATGGCATACTGTGAGTGTTTGACGGGTTTGTACAGTAAAGACATCAATGATTGTAATCGATTGTGTGTTATTAACGTAATTGTATTCTGTTTGTCCATATTTGTGATTTAGATGAAGATCAGATCACGGTTTCTGACCAGATGCTACTGTAAAACTAATATAACTCCAAGGTTATATGTATGTATGGAGTATCAGAATCATCTTTAATATTTTTGTATGGCTGACTTGAGCTTTCTGTTAAATTAAATGGAGTTATGTATTTTAACGCATTCTTGTTTACGATAGTGCTGGAGAGTGGCAGCTTGTTGGACATGTCATGTCATTTTCTAACTGGATTAATCCAGACCAAGAACATGGGGGTTGACTGGAGCCTATCCCAGCTAGCACAGGGTGCAAGGCAGGAACAAACCCTGGACAAGACAGGGTGCCAGGCCATTGCAGGACGAGCACACGTGCCTACACACCAAGCATACACACTGGACAAGTTAACTTTGCCAATTCAACTAACCTTCATGTCTGTGGACAGTGGCAGGAAACCGAAGCACCCAAAGGAAAGTCACACAGACACGAGAAGAACATGCAAACTGCCCTTTGGTCTCCATACTGTGAGGCAGCAGCGCTACCACTGTGCCACCCCGGTTTGGATATGGAAGTAAGAATTTTACTGTACTCTGTACACGTGTAACACTACTACTACTACTGCAACTGTGTTCTTTAAAAAAATTATTGGGAACGTTAGAACTTCTCTCTCTCTGTAATCAGATACTGCAGTTAACTCTGCATACCGCCATTCACAGCATACTCAACTCACACATTGGCATCTCAGATGCTCTCATGTGCTCCCATTTAAAGAGTCAGTCATCTTTACCCAAGCAGAGTATTTTCCATACTTAAACATATACAGATTCTGAATCCAGCTTTATATCATCTGCAGTCAGACACACTGGGCACAGGGCGCCAGTCCATCACAGGGCACACATACAGACACCCACACTGGGTCAAACATAAAGGCGACTGTTCGAAATTGTTTAAAGCACTTCTTTCTCCCACCTTGATGACACTGAATAATCATATTGGCTCCGATTTATTCAATCAAAGCTGGATTTAGTAATGATAATGACAAGCCTGTGATGAACTGAAAGACTTTTTCACCTGACAGTATGGTACTAAGCCTTGAGGTTCATTATTTTCTTTTGCTTTGTGCTGAAATTCTTCATTTTTTAAAAATTTAAACCTTGAAATAGTAACAGTCCTCAAGACAGCAGAAAGTGGTTGCCCTAGGCGATGACGGATGCCTCCGCTTTGCACGCTGCTCTAGTGACATCACATTTGCTTTCCGTGTATGCTCAATTATGCCACATACAATACCATCAGCAGATGTTAAATGGGATTTGGCACTGCCTGGCATGCGGGTTAGCCTTCAAGTAAGAGATAAAGCACTTCAGCGGTCTGGAGATCTCGACTAACGGTAGTGTGACTTACACATCGTGTCACGAAGACAAACTACACTCCGATGGAGCTTGATGCATGGGCACGCATTTCATTTATTTATTTATTTTTACAAGGCCTCTGATGTTTCTGAGCGGTTGCACCATATGTGTATTTTTTGCACTTTTGACACGTGTGTGCTGATTTTAGCTATCTAAAGACTAACATAATAATGTAAGTAACAGGAATGAGGGCTCAGTGATTAGCACCGAGGCTTATTCACAGCTCCTGGACACTGGGTTTGAATCTGGGTTACCGTTTGTCTAGGGTTCTGCCAGAATCCATTTGGGGTTTCCCGGGGCTTTTCCAGTTGCTTTCCATATTTCTCTGGGTTCTCCAGTTTTCTTCCACATCCCAAAGAGATCTGCAGTGGAAGTTAGGAGGCATCTCTAAATTGGCCATATAGCATTAGGTGGATGTGCTTTCTGCTGAGCTGGTATTCAGTCAAAGCCTAATTATGCAGGACAGGCTGCAGCTCCCAGCGTCCTTTCACTGGATTCAGCAGCATGGATATCAGCTAATCAATCAATCAACTTTATTTAAAGTACAGAATCACCATGCAGTATGGTCCAAATACACTGCACAAAGTAGAAGAATACATGGGGGAGAAGATATAAAGTAATCAAAAATAACAACAACATCAATGATGAAGAAACCAAATTACATCAAAATAGTAATTTAAACATTTAAGGAATTTTTATTGTAATGAAGGGAGTAATGGTAGGTTTTTAGTCTTGCTTAAAAATATACTTTCTTACACTTAATGGAAAGCCATTCCAAATGCTCTGTGACCAGCTGATTTTACTGTTTTTTAATTAACTGAATGAACGATCAAAAGGCCAGCATTAAGAGAACGAGGAGGACGTAACAGAGTGTATGGTGTGATTAGCTCAGCTAAGTAAGGGTGCAAGTCCATACAATGCCATATATGTTAAAGTAAGAATTTTAAAGTCGGCTCTTACTTGTACTGGTAACCAGTGAAGTGAAGCCAGAATGGCTGTTAAGTGCTCAATTGATTTTTTGTTTTTGTCAAAATTCTAGCTGCAGCATTCTGAACCCTCTGAAGACCCCTAGTAGCATAACTAGGAAGACCGGAGTAAAGGGCATTAAAATAATCAATACTAGAAGAAACAAATGCATGCATTAATGTACTCATGGACATTTCTGTGGAAAGCACATCCCACAGTCAAACAACTAGCTTTCATATCTTTTAAGATGATGAACTGCCCCAACTGCCTATGTATAAGTGCATGTCGACAATAAACCTCCATCTTGCTTAGTGCCCACCGCCTTCTTCTCACAATGTGCAACACTTATGAATCTGTCTATATGTAACCAGCACAGTTGCTCAGGAAGGCTGTTATTTTTGTTCATTTTTCCACTTACTATTATTTAATATAGTCATTATCATTTTACTCTTACCCGTAGCACTTTTTCTTATTTCGCATTTCTAATTTAGGTTCTTACATGCCTTGTCAGATATTACCTGACAAACATTAAATACATTATATGCCATAAACGCTTGGTGCAAAACAGCATGACCATTAACTCATATGATTTAGCTTTGGCATTATTTTAACAATTTACTGTTCTAGAGGTCTCTTGGCCTATAGATAGATGTACAACTCCACTTGTCAGGGAAGTGCAGTTTATTATTATATTAGCTGATTACCCAGTGGCTTCGCTCACTGAATGCAAGGGAAAAAAATAAAATGTAGTCTGTAAGTTATTAAACAGTAAAACGTTAACATTTAAGAAGTAAAAATACATTGAGCACTACTGGAGTGGTTTGGGGTAAACTACATTTTAAAGGCGCTATAACACAACAGGTAAGTAGTACTAACAGCAGCTAAAATGTATTTGGATCATCTCTCGGCAGTAGATCTCTTGTGAAAGGCGCTACACGACCACTGTGGTATAGAAATTACATTTTCTATGTGATCGTCCAAATTTCTGCCTGACAACCTTGCACTACGTGCCTGTGATTTCTTAAAATAATTCATCACAAAAGGAACCTTGAATGTAGAGGGGGTTTTAGTGACCCGAACTCACCTTAAGGGACAGTAAGTAGTCGTGCAGGGTAATTTACAAACAGAGTCCTGCTTTGATGGCGCTGATTACACTCATTCGCAAAGATTTCCACTCTCCCAGGAGCCGACGGGGCACTTGAAGTGTCACAAACAGTGCGAGAAGTGAGGACACTGCCCGAAACTGCGAAGCTCTCGACCCTGCGGAGCAGCCAGACATAATGTGCCTCCCAGCGTCCACTTTGTTCTCACGCACATTGTTTACAGCTCGCCGCAGTTAAAAAGTAGAAAGACGCAAAGCTGTTTTCCTCATCTCTTCTACTATCAAGTACTGCCAACTACAAAAAAGTCACAATGTGGCAGTTTCCGCGACAGTCACGTGGACGAATAAATAAAACTTCTCTGTCAGAACGCACCTGGCGGCGGACGGCTCAGCGCTGCAGTCCAGAGAGGAGGGCTGGGAGAGGACGACGTGGGGCGCACTTGTATGGGATAGATCGGCGTGTTTGTGTTTACTTCTTTTCAATATCAGTAAAATAACTCTCACACAAATAATAACAATTCGTAAAGACGATATAAAAATGGTGTCCACAAACGAACTGATTAGTTCCTGTATTATAATATGTTCTGTGGTCATACGTAATTTCCATATCGCGTGGTCATACATAATTTTCGTTTCATACGTAATTTCCATATCGCGTGGTCATACGTAATTTCCATATCGCGTGGTCATACGTAATTTCCGTTTCAAACGTGAAAAGAAATTTATATATATAGATTTGGCCTTGCAAACTGCACGTCTGTAACAGACCCTTCCAAATGTAACAATAGTTGGTACAAGGTGATACTGAATCGTCCTACAAAGGTGCATGATTGCACAACTGCTATGCCATGCAGTCAGTTCAGTATGGCATTTGGGGTTTGCTGTGCTGACCAGGAGGATGTAGTATGTGGGTGAACTTTTTGATTTGTAACTGAGCTGTGTTTAAATTTCTTCGGTGCCATTCTGATAATAGAAGCAGGCCCACAGGAGAAATTACAAGGTAAAATGATATGTATATGCAGACTGACATTACTGGAACTGCTTGTCTTGGTTAAGTTTTAACAGTTTGTCTTGGTTAGCAATCAATGCAAAAAAATATAAAACATTTTAGGTCATGACAACCTGGTGACCACTTTACTGGTGGGCAGAGAAGTTTATTGTAATAAAAGTATGGTCCCAGTAAGCCCATCTTTTTTTTGGATCTTGTATAGAATTTATTAAAAACATATTATATTCCATACAATAAATTCAAACTTAAGAAAACTAAATTCAAGTCAACCTCCACCTAAGAGAAAGAGAGGAAGGCCAACAACCAGAGCAAAGCTGTTGAGTAGTAAAGAGAGAAAGGAGTCTTTTCTCCCAATATAAATGCTTATTCTAAAATGTTATTGATGAGATCCTGCCAGGTTTTAAAAAAGTGTTGGAACAGATCCTCTAAATGAGAATTAGATTTTTTCCAATTTCAAATAGTTTATAACATCAGTTACCCACCGACTTAAGAGAGGTGGGCTAGGATTCTTCCAGTTGAGCAAGACAAGTCCACATGCTAATAGTGAAGTAACGGCCATTACAGGTTGTTTGTCCTCCTCCACTTTAAGTCTCCACACACAGCTGTTACGGGATTAGGTGGGCCTGTGACACCAAGGCTCTGTGAAAGGCATTTAAAAAGTTTTGTCCAGAATGATGTTAATTTGGTAGACACCCAGAACATGTGGCCCAGTGAGGCTGGAGCTCGATTGCAATGTGCGCAGGTTGAATCTTACCCTGGAAACATTTTGGACAATTTTAAATGAGATAGATGTGCGCAATAAAAGATTTTAAGTTGAATAACTGAATGCTTTGCACATATGGCGCTCAAGTGAATTCTGTGCATGGCTGCATTCCACTCTGAAATGTTTCTGTAATGTTGAGTAAGAGATCCTTTTCCCACTGTGCTCAGGGATCTTTAAAAGGAAGGGACTTTAAATTGGTTTCATATATTATATAAATGCTGTCTGAGTCCCCAAGACTGATCAATATCTCTTCTGAAATAGAAATAGGTGGGAGGTGAGGAATTGTGGGCAGATTTTGTTTAGCAACGTTTTTAATTGGGAGAGAGTGGAAAAATTGTGTTGACGGGAGACTACATTTGGAGTGTAATTGTTCATAGGATGCAAAGACATTATTTATATACAAATCTTTAAATTACTTAATTCATGACATTTTCCAACATAAAAACTGTGTATATTAGAGGGGGTAGAAAAATGTGGTTATCGTGTAGAGGTGCCACAGATAAAATATTCTCTAACTTAAAGTGCTTCCTACATTGGTTCCATATTCTGAGTGAATGAAGGACAAATGGGTTGTTAGTATATTGACGATAACTTGTATTTACTGGGTTACAAAGCAAGAAACGTAAGGAAGTGCTGCAGGATTCCAACAAGCCCATCTTTTGATCATCCCCCAGGACACAGAACATACATATTCAGACGTAATCAAATGCAAGTAAAGTGTTTAATTTTTATTGAACACATTATTATTATCAGTAAGTAAAGGCTGGCAAAGTGACTTGTAGTCATATTAAATGTCAACCAAGTGGCATAGCCAAAAGAAAAAGAAGAGTGCCACGCACATAAAATAAGGTTCCAGAAGTAATGCATTTGATTTTAGGACCACTGGTCTGCATGTGTCTGTAGTAGGACAAGATTTTCACGTCTTCACTGTGACAGTTCCTATATAATACTGAAAGTTGTTTCTGATGGTGTTTTATATGAAAGGCACTATAAGAAATTACTTTCGTTGTGGATTGTGTCAATATATTTCAAGAGAGCAGAAGCTGTACAGTATATCTGGAATAGTGTAATACAAGACAAATGATTGTTTTAGGAAAGCGCTCACTATGAAAGGCACCACAAAAAAGTGACATTTTTAGGTAGGTATCCACCATGAAAGATGACCGATTTTTGTTAACTGAATTCAGCATGAATAGAATTTTGTGAGTAGGAGTTGTTCCTTCACAACTTCAATCAGGTGATGCTGTAAAAAAAAGGACCGCTTGGTCACTTTCAATTTACTAAAGACGCAGTTACTGTTATAATCATTCTTACGACCAAAACCATAAAAATATTCCCCGAATACAGAAAAACAAATGAATATTTTGATAATATGTTAATTAATTAAGTAGTAATTAAATTAATAAATACCGTAGGAAATTAACTGAAGCAAACAAGGAATATGAGCTGAAAAATAATTTAATTATAAATAATCAAAGTAAGGCAAGGAAGCAGAAATACAGTCTGATAACCAAAGCTGGTAAAGAAAACCAAAGGATTTGACAAAAAGGAAAAACTAAAAATGAAAACAGTCAATTAACTTACACAAAAACATAACTGTAAATGTAAAATGCATTACTAAAAATGGAAAGAAAGTTTGAAGTCAGTCAGCCACTCATTGGACTCATAATGTCTAAATCCTAAGTTCATAAAAGCTGAAGCACAAAACAGCAAAAGCAACATAAATCCTTTAATAAACTCAACACTAAAACTCTAAAGAAAAAACTACTGGTAGGAAACTAAGGAAGAAGTCTGTAGTGGAAATGGGCCCAAGGCAATGGCGCAATAAATAAAACTGTGGAAAAGGCCACCTCTTAAACCTCCCTCAGGTGATTGCGCTAATGACTGCTACAGCACAAGGGGTGAACTAGAGGCCCCATCCCCTTAGCAATTAAACTAAACAGGGAAATAAAGATGGAGCAGCACTAGAATCTAAGAATTAAGAAATCTGACAAACAAGAGGAGACCATTCAGTCCATCAAGCCGTTTGTTTAGCAAATAGCTAATCTGTCCCAATGTGTTACCGAGATTCTTCTTAAAGTTTGTCAAGGTTTCTTCTTAGTAGTTTGTTCCAGATTCCCACAACTCTCTGCATAAAGAAGTGTTTTCTGACTTCATTCCTAAATGGATTTGGTCCCCACGTAGTCTCCTCTGCTTCATACTAAACAGATTTAACCACCTTGGCTTCAACCCAGAGAGCCTCTCTGGCTTGGATTTCTATCCAAGTATTGCTAACCAGGAGTCAGACTCGGGGTGAGATGTAATGATCTGCTTTACATTTTTAAGCCCGAATAATGTTCGAGACGGTTTTCTGCTGCCATCCAGTGGACAAAATAAGATCATGCTGCAAAATATCATGAATATTTCTAGTAACTCATCAATATTCATGAGTGGGGAGGGGCCTCCAATTAAAAACATAATGGTGAACAAAAAGCCATAAAGGTAGTTTAAGAACGAAGTGAAACTGAACCATTGCTCAATTCGAGTGATAGTGATGATGATGTGAATAGGTCATTAGACATTAACATGGAAACTGAAACTGTTGCATGATATGGCACCGTATGACCAAACCTCTTTGATTTGCCCAGTGAATACAGTCGCGTGAAGCTTCACCATAGTGTGACAGTAGCTGCATGACAAAAAGGCAAGAGAGTTCCAATTGAGTGCAAGGACGAGCAAGATGTTAGTCCTTAAGCACTGTTTGCAAAACCGTCCATGTCTGTGTCAACTGAAATGTGGAAGTCACTAAGCTTTGCAGTAAGGCAGTCTATAATAACACAAGTGGGCGCAACGATCGTGTGGATGAGGCACTAACATTCCAACCTCTCATGTTTAAGCAGCAGGACAAAATGATAAGAAAAGTGCGTTAAGAAATTCGCTTCTAGTGTCTAGATTGCAACATTGGTCTGTGCCTTGGCGACTGCCTCAAAACGAAGTATGTGTACTAAAACTGCATTAGTACAGCAGTGAACATTAGACATACCTTTTCTTCTGTATTTATGTTGACTTTCTGGTATTTACATGTTTCTGTTACATGTAATAATATTCTTTCATGTTCAAAAAATATCAATGCTTTTGGCGCATTTTTCCTGGGGTAAACATAATGCTGGTGGCATGATAAGTGTGGTGACCAAAACTGCAGGCAATACTCCAGATGTGGTCTCACTAGTGCGTTATAAAGTCTGGGCATAACATCACTTGATTTATGTTTAACAGTCTGTACGATATAACCTAACATTTTAATTAATCTCCTCCTCACATTGCTTAGACGATGAAAATGTTGTGTCATTATAAACTCCAAATGCTTTTCAAAGGTTTCTTCCTGTAACTCAGTGTCTCCCATCTTGTATTTCTAATTGATGGTCCTTTTGCTCACGTGCAGCACTTTGCACCTTTCTACATTAAAGTGTTTGCCCAGGTCTGAAGCTTGTCCAGGTCTTCTTTATTTCTTGTTGTTGCCTTTCTTGGGAGTCTGCTGTTGCTTCAGTTTTAGTATCATCCACATATTCATTTTGTACCTTTCTTGAAATCAAAGTCATTTCATTATTTTCATAAAAGAGAAATATCAGGTGTGTTGTCAGCTTAGGTTATAGTTCAGCATTACCCAGACACAGCCAATAGAATGACACAAATCATTCAAAAATAAAAGCACAATAGCGTGCCTTCCACTGCTCATTTGGTAGGTTGTTTCCATGCTTCCCACTCACTTTCGAGACACGGAATCGGAATGGGCATTTTTCCCAGGGTCATAGCTGAAAACAGCACCTAAAGAAATCTCCGCTTTCAAGAATTCACCTTCAGATTTAAAAAAAATACATGTTGAAGTGTTTTTTTCGTCTTCTTAAGCTACCATATATATGGAGCCCCTGAAATCAGTGCCTTTTTAATCTTGGGCAAACAAAATTTTATGGTCACAATTAATGTCTTCAGACCACAAGTTATCTATTGTGAGAACAATATCTCTATGTTGTATGCACAAGATATTGCAACAGATTCTTACGAGCCCAATTACTGAAATGCTACAGGGTGCCAGGCCATAAAAGTCGCTCGCTAACTGGAGAAGAGAGACACAGGGCTTGGGCGAGATCTGCAAGGGGTGAGGCGCTATATAAATAAAATGTATTATTATTATTAGGGGAGTGACACCAAGGTCTAGTTGTCCTTTCAGCATTCCTTCAAGCAGAGGCAACTATGTTTGTTACTGTCTCGTGGAATTTGAGCTCAGGGAAAGCTAACAGAACTCTGCCCTGCCATTGCCAACCAGTTTCTACTAGAACCACATTGACTAAGAAAAGCAAAGACGCCTTATTAAGTGAATATTCAAATTTTTTTGCGCAAGGGTGAATTTTTAGAAGTGATTTAGTGAATTACTATAAAATTACTTCACATCTCTTTTCTAATTTGGTTTTCCATATCATAATATAGTGATCTGAATTATACATTTGGCTCTTAAAGCGCTCTATTCCACAGTCACCAGGGGTACTGGAGGAAACGAGGAGGACTTGGACATCTATTATCGACTGTGCTAACTGTACCAACTGTGCCCAGGGAAAGGTGGGCAACCAGTTGGTGGAGGTCATTCTGACTTTCATGATGCAGAAACCGATTACCATTAGACCTAAATATTTGTTTTCCAATTGTGGCCCTACAAAGGTTTATTTTTCTCCTATGGCCCATCATAGGAGTTTTTTGTTTTCCTCTCCTCCATGTTAGCTGGTCAAACAATCACATTCAGGAATCAAGAACTTCATCGACACTCTAAATCAACGGAAACCGCTATACACGGCTTTATTTGCTTTTGTATCTTTTCATTAACTTTAATGATATCAAAATGCTTCTACTAAATGTTGTTTAGGTAAAATGTAAATACATACAATATATATTTATTTTGATATATATCAATTAGATCTGGTGGCTCTATTTTCAACCTTAATGTATAAATCTGTGTATTTTAATTAGAAAACCTTTTTCTGATAAGAGTGATGGTTTGTTTTGTACATTAGTGGTTTAATTTTGCTTAAAAATACCTGATTGATTTTGTATTTAGTATACTTACCTTTATTAGAAATGATCATAGTATTAATTAATAATAACTAGCCAACCCGCGGCATAGCATACGTCGCATAATTATGTATTGATGAGTGAACACTTCCTGAACGACACAGTTGTCCAAATGGGTTTGAGAGGTTTGAGGATACGACTGTGAGTGAATGAAAAGATGGAACTCTGGAGTGAGCAACATACAATTGCACCTGTGTGTGTGTGTGTGCGTGTGTGTGTGTGTGTCTCTCTTGCGCGCGTGCCTGTGTGCTGTAAGCGAATGAAAAGATGGAACTCTGGAGAGAGCAACATTGTCTGTGACTGAAAACTGGTTTTGGCATATCTTTTTGAAAGTTTGTCCCTGCGCCTTATTAATTGTCATTGCAAAGGCCAATCTAACAGGAAATTGTCTGCGTGTAAAAGTAAAAGGCAAATTTGAATCTGATGAGGTCAGGGATATCCGGGGAACAAGGACAGTTTGTGAGGTAGCAGCTGCGATAGTTTTACACTCCAGTACATTGCGGTGAATGCTGGTAACAGTCACTCTAGTGCCTTTACAGAGACTTCTTGCTGGCATGAGGTTTCTGAGAAGTATGACGACTGAACCAACTTTAAGTTTGACTTTATGCGGAGGTATGCCAGTGGGAGTAATGGCTGCCCTGGCGGGTCATGGGAATAATGCCGCCGGACTCGCCAGTCGGCATCGTTTATGGTCGGAACTACGACGGCATGTGATCGTCTTCGAACCTCCGACTTTCGTTCTTGATTAATGAAAACATTCTTGGTAAATGGTTTCGCTCTCGCGCGAATTGTTAGCTCTGTAATGCGTGTGCCATGGTCGGCAGCTTAGCGAATTGTTGGTGGGCGGGGCTCGGTCTTGCGTGCGTCTTGCTTGCCATGGACTTAGTGAATTATATATATAGACTAGTCATTTAGCCCGTTACAATAACGGGCGCTAGAACAGTAGTGCATAAACATTAGTAGGAACAGTCTGTATTAAATGGCAAGGGACTTTGACCTCATTCTTTTTGTTGGTCGTATTTTTCTTTCTTTCAGCCTTTCTTTTGTTGATGTTTACTTGCTGAGCTGACCGTTCTTCATGGGCTGCCGCCGTGTATTGTGTGTCTTTAATTTTCTGTGACAGTAATACTGTCTTGTACGGCTCTATTCAATAAGGGCGCGCACAAAAAGGCGAGCTTCAAAACGGCGACCTCAATTGAGCGCGGCGAATAATGGCGTTCGTAGATAATTTAGTTCAAATGGCTCTGGAATATGTGAAGAGCAACAAAGGTGCAGATCTTTATTTACGCGCGCCTTTATTTGCTGCGCCCAATTGAGGTCGCCCTTTTGAGGCTCGCCTTTTTGTGCGCTCCCTTATTGAAGGATATCATCTTGTACGTCCGTAATATACCTTTAATGTTCTCTGGCGGTAATACAGGTGTGCGCGTCGATAATATGCCTTTAATCTCCTCTGACAGTAATACTGGCTTGTATGTGGCTGTAATATGCGTCTCTGTATTGTGTACCTTTAATTTCCTCTCGCAGTAATACTGGTTTGTATTTCCGTAAAACGCCTCTAACTTTCTCTGACAGTAATATCGCGCATCGCACCGTGCCCCACGCATGCGCACTTCACCAGAAGACACCCACACACGGACACCTGGACGCACACAGGGATTTTATATATATAGATAATCCAAGTAAATGTGGTATATCTTTGCTTTTGTTGATTAATCTGTGAAAAGCATCTTCAGTTGCATGTAAATGTGCAATACGGTGTTATATACATAAAGTTATTATTATTATTATTGTTCTGTCTTCCACTGAATGGCAAAGTATGTGACTTTCATTTTCTCTGAGCTGCTGGAGAGTTAATAATATGCCTCGAGGTTAACTCTATAGATTTATTCCTCGAGCAGGTAATTTAAAGATAAAATTGGGTACCAAGCTGAGAAAACGAATCCACAGTTTTCTTAAGAGAATTCTTGTTAAAGTTAAGCGACAACTCAGAAATTGCTGTGTTATCCTTTAATGTAATAATTGCTCTTCTAAAATCCACCTTTACTTCAGTGAAGTATAATAAATCCAACCTGTGTTGGCATTCACTCGGTTTTTATATTGCGCATCTTTTCAAGTGAGGATGTTGTGAACTGTTTTTTATTCTTATTTTATTTTGTTATTCTTCTCTCTAGAGTTGGGCTGCCTCATCTACCTCACCTAGGGCAGGCGCTGTGTGTGTCGTATTCACTGTCACCAGTATCACACTTCAGGTCACTACCATGTCACTGACTGCAGTCACTTATGGATTAAAGGTAAGGTGGTGTTGAAATAGTTCATGATTCTGAAATGCATTTCTGTAGTAAAAATATCGTGTGAGTGTTTTAACGTAAAAATAATGCATTGTGTTCAATAGGCAAAGCCTTGCAACTTCTTCTTATTATAAAATGCACTTTTACTTTTGGTACTTGAGTACTTTTTAAAGCTGACGCTTTTATACCTTTACTCAAGTATTTTCTAACTGAAATATTTCTTACTTGACGAGTTACTTTGACTTTTACTCAAGTATCACTTGTGAGTAACTCTGCACGAGCCCCACAGACACACACCTGCTATTTAGTGGCTCATCCTCACAGTGGTACCTTGGAGTGACAGCCTTAAAACTGAAATCATAATGACAAAGGTACATTATGGCAGAAAATGTGGAAACTGTTCATTTTGTACCTGCTACCTGATTTCTCCACTGTGAGTTCAGGAGGCTCTTTTACTAATATTTGAAAATCTATCAGACAGCCTTTTACCTTTGTCATATTAGTGAATGAAAAATGACAAACATGGCACATTCTTTAGAACCCCCTCTAAGCATTATAATTTGAAACTCCTACTTTACAGGGTAAAAGAGAGTAAATGTTACTCACCTGGTAACCAAACTTAATTTGTTGTCCCGCTTCATCTTTGGGGGTCCTCAAGTCCTCCAGGCTTTTAGCTTGGCTCAAGGGTTGATTCTCCGAGTCCATGTCCAGGCTGCTGAAAATATCATCCAGTAGATTTACCTCGCTGATCTTTCCCGAATCTACCGGGCTAGCAGGAGCTGTGTGTCCCACGGCTGTCTCGGAGCCCACCTGCTCCTCCCCATCCGCAACGTCTGTGTCCTTGAGTGTTTTGTAAGGCTGAGGCCTGGGAAATGAACATTGAAGAGTTCAGATGGTCACTGGGAAATGCTTATTGATGTCTGCCTGAGTAGATCTAAATACTGTTTGCATTTCAAAGTGACCTAATTGCACAGTTAAGTAGCTCTGCATATTTTATAGGTTATCTAATACAGAGAGCACATATAAAAACTTCACTCATACTTTAATGACAAGGTTAGGACAATCCACATTCAATAATGCACAGGCTGAACAAATCAATCTGTTAAAATAGGGCCAGCCTAGAAATATATGCTGACTCACTTTTGCTTCCCTGGCAGGAGATCCACAAAGATGCTTTCCTGAAATTACAATAGCCTTTCATCATCTGTTAAAGACCAGCGAAAAACAAACATAGGAGGGGCACCTCATCTTATCTCCTCCTCCTCCTACCAGTACAAACATCACCTAAGCAAGTTTCAGAAATGCAGGCAGCGCAGCTCACCCCCAGCGCCACTGATGTGTGACCCCGAGTGGTTCACTTTACCAAGCAGGGCTCAGCTGTGGAAACATGGAGGCAAATGTGCTAAATGTATAAAGTGCCTCCAAATAGTGTTCATCGCTGAAAGGTGCTATATAAGGAAAAGATTCCACAGCTGAAATCAGGGAGTAGAATTTTATTATTGTTTTTCTTCTCTGTGATCTGGAGGCACTGAAGAATTATTTAGCACTTAATAAGATATATATATACAGGTAGGTCCATAAATATTTGGACAGAGACAACTTTTTTCTAATTTTGGTTCTGTACATTACCACAATGAATTTGAAATGAAACAACTCCGATGCAGTTGAAGTGCAGACTTTCAGCTTTAATTCAGTGGGGTGAGCAAAACGATTGCATAAAAATGTGAGGCAACTAAAGTATTTTTTGAACACAATCCCTTCATTTCAGGGGCTCAAAAGTAATTGGACAATTGACTCAAAGGCTATTTCATGGGCAGGTGTGGTCAAGTCCGTCATTATGTCCTTATCAATTAAGCAGATAAAAGGCCTGGAGTTGATTTGAGGTGTGGTGCTTGTATGTGGAAGATTTTGCTGTGAACAGACAACATGCGGTCAAAGGAGCTCTCCATGCAGGTGAAAGAAGCCATCCTTAAGCTGCGAAAACAAAAAAAACCATCCGAGAAATTACTACAATATTACAAGTGGCAAAATCTACAGTTTGGTACATCCTGAGAAAGAAAGCAAGCACTGGTGAACTCAGCAATGCAAAAAGACCTGGACGTCCTCGGAAGACAACAGTGGTGGATGATCGCTGAATCATTTCCATGGTGAAGAGAAACCCCTTCACAACAGCCAACCAAGTGAACAACACTCTCCAGGGGGTAGGCGTATCGATATCCAAGTCTACCATAAAGAGAAGACTGCATGAAAGTAAATACAGAGGGTGCACTGCAAGGTGCAAGCCACTCATAAGCCTCAAGAATAGAAAGGCTAGATTGGACTTTGCTAAAGAACATCTAAAAAAAAGCCAGCACAGTTCTGGAAAAACATTCTTTGGACAGATGAAACCAAGATCAACCTCTACCAGAATGATGGCAAGAAAAAAGTATGGAGAAGGCGTGGAACAGCTCATTATCCAAAGCATACCACATCATCTGTAAAACACGGTGGCCCTCTCCAAGTGTTTGTTTCCACCCTGCTGTTGCTCTGCCAGGCCTTTACTGCAGTGGTCTTCAGGTGCTGCTTCTGTCTTTACTTTCATTAAGTCTTCTCTTGATTACAAACTTTGGCAGTAACAGGTCTACCTGTCTGCGAGTGTTATTGGTTTGGCTAAATGTCGTGAATTGTTTTTTCTTCACCAAGGAAAGAATTCTCTGATCATCCAGCACAATTGTCTTCCATGGTTGTCCAGACCTTCTGGAGCTGCTGAGCTCACCAGTATGTTCCTTGTCTTTAAGAATTTACCAGATGGTTGATTTGACCACTCCTGGTGTTTCTGCTCTAACTCTCTGATGGCTTCATTTTGTTTTCTCTGCCTGTCTTTATTTGCATGGACAGGTCTTTGGACCTCATATTGAGAGTTTACAGTGACACCTTCCAAATGCAAATTCCACACTTGGAATCAACTCCAGACCTTCTACCTGCTTAATAGTTAATGAAATAATGAGGTACCTGCTCACACCAGGCTATGTGATGGCTTCTCAGTCAATTGTCCACATACTTTTGAGGCCCTGAAAATAGGGGGGACCTTGTATAAAAATGGCTGCTATTCCTAAATGGCTCATACAATATTTCTGTTAAACCCTTTGAATTAATGATGAAAGACAACACTTCAGTCATGTAATTATTTCTTCATTTCAAATCCATTGGTGGTGGCACATAGAGTCAAAATGTTGAAAATTGTATCACTGTCCAAATGCTTATGGACCTAACTGTACATGCTTCTGCTACTGTAAGCATCTAAATTTCCCCTTGGGAATAATAATTTTTTTTCTATATCATTCCGTTCCAATCCATTCCATGCCAACTTAAGGTCAATGTCTTTTGTTGACTACAATGAAGTTCCTGTTTACTGTAATCAGGCTCTTTTTCCCTGGAGCCTACGTTATAATCACCATGGTGTTGTAGACTTCCACTGGAAATTTTACTAAATGACAGCCTTCATTGCTATTTGATTTTATATGTGAATGCTGTAACTTTTATGTTGATTAAATAAGGCCAAAACCACCCAAAAACATTCTGATGTCTCATTTATGAAACCACAAACCAAACATGTAAAGGCAGTCTCACAGCCTCAAACGTGTCATTATACAGCCGCAGTCCAACAGCACCCATCCTGCTGGAACAAATTCAAATACCATACGGAAATAAAGACATTTTTATGTTGCAAGTCAAGCAGAGTGTGCTTAAATTTTGCACCTTACCAAAAATCACATACTTTTCTACCACTTAGGCAACAAAGAATTTATGCAGAACCAGTTCTTTTAGGAATTCAACAAATGGACACCACTAAAACGATGTCCTTATCCTTATCTTTTGGATGTCGCCATATCATTAATGGGGAGTTGTTGTGAAGAGTGCTCCTTTATCAAAGGCGCTATATAAAATAAAGACTGACTACAATGGATGAGTCATGTGCTTTTAACTTCTCCTCGCTACTTTGAAATGCATTTGTGAGTCAACAGGACACACAGACCCGGCCAGTCTGAAGGTCATTTGCTATTTACTGCTTAGGCCTGAACTACAAACTGTCAAACATCAGGTCGCCATTAAGCTGTCCAAAATGGCGAATGTCTCATTCTGTCTTTGAATAGTCCAGACGTCTATTAGACCAAAAGTTTAATAAGAATATATTGTCTTTTTAAATGGTATTGCTGCGGTGGGTTGGCACCCTGCCCGGGATTGGTTCCTGCCTTGTGCCCTGTGTTGGCTGGGATTGGCTCCAGCAGACCCCCGTGACCCTGTGTTCGGATTCAGCAGGTTGGATAATGGATGGATACAATTGTATTGTATATGGCATTAAACTATTTAAAGCTAAATCTTTTGTAGCTACACTGAAGTCCTGAGTGTAAACTTAATTTAATGTTTTATATTCTAAATGCAAAGCAAGGCGCTTGCAGATTCTATTGGGAAACTTTAACTCCTGATTATTAACTGGAAGGTCCCATTATTATTATCATTTTTTTAAATAATTTTACGTAAAATAAGACACCATTCTCAAAATTGCTTAATCCAATACAGGACCACTGAGGGCTGCAGCTTATCCTGGCAACATCTGATAATGGTGCAATAAAAGAAGCAGCCCTGGACATGGTGCTGGCCCACCGCAGTGCTCACTCAAACAGCCCCCTTTAACCCAACTCACGTGTCTTTGGGTTTCAGGATTAAAGCTACAGTGCCCACACAGAGAGAGCGGGAGGTCAACACACTCTACACCCACAACTGGATGGGACTGACCTCAGGATGAGACAGCAGCAATAGCCACCACGCTGCCCTGATTATTATGTTGTGGTTAGAGATTAAAAAAAAAAAAAAAAAAATATATATATATATATATATATATATATATATATATATATCCATCCATCCATCCATCCATTTCCCAACCCGCTGAATCCAAACACAGGGTCACGGGGGTCTGCTGGAGCCAATCCCAGCCAACACAGGGCACAAGGCAGGAAACAATCCCGGGCAGGGTGCCAACCCACCGCAGATATATATATATATATATATATAATTAAATAAGTAGTAGTACATGCATCACTGTGATTGATATCTGAGCATGGCTGTTTTAATGCGAGTTATGTTTAGTTCAGCACCACAGTTTACTAAATAATGAATAAGAATGGGCTAACCGAAGCCACAAGCTGAACAACACCTAAAGGAAACAGGAGACTGCAATGCAATGAGCCCCGTAAATGAAGAAGCTGAAGAAGGCTAATAAATGAGCGTGTCATTCGCTCCAAGCCGTGGGCTGACCACAGTCTGTGAGGCTCAAGGACTATGTGAGCAACAGTGGAGCACCACATGGAACAGGCCTGTCTGCTCTTCTCTTCACACTGTACACCTCAGGCTATAAATATAATAGCAGGTCAGGTCACTGGCAGAAATTCTCAGATGATTCTACACTCTTGGGGTGATAAGGGGACTGAGACAAGGGAGAGGAGTCAGAGGGAGACGTTTGTTTCTTGGTCATAAAGGAAATTGTCTGCAACTTAACATCAGCAAAACCAAGAAACTGCTTATTGACTTTTACACACCAAACAGCCTCTGTGTCTGCTAACTACTGAGGGAGTGGATGTAGAGGTGGTGCAGTGTTGTATGTACTTGGGGGTCCACATTAGACTGGTCTTGTAACGCAGAGGAACTCTAGCTTCCTTAGGAGACTGAATTCCTTCAATGTGAGAAGTGACATCCTTTACATCTTCTATACCTCTATAATGGCTAGTAAGATTTTCTAGGCTGTGGTTTGGTGGGCTGGTAACATCACTTCAACAAAGGCCCATCGATTCAACAAGCTAATTAAAAGGGAAAGTTCAGGTATTGGACATACTCTGGACCCCCTGGAGAATAAAGAAAAAAAACTGAGTGCCATTATGGGCAAAGCATCTCCTTTCCGTGACACACCAACACTGAGGACTTTAAGGAAAATAATTATTGCAGAGAAGTGTGTCAAAAAACTACTGGGGCTCCTTCAAATGGCAGTATGTCTTTATAATGCATCAAAGGGACTACTCTCTTATATTTAGCCAAGTCAGGAGTTTCCTTTTTCTTTGTTGTTGTTTTGTTTTAATCTTTGCTGAGCTTCTGTAACAAGCTAAACTTCCCACTTGGGACAAATACAGTGGTGTGAAAAACTATTTGCCCCCTTCCTGATTTCTTATTCTTTTGCATGTTTGTCACACAAAATGTTTCTGATCATCAAACACATTTAACCATTAGTCAAATATAACACAAGTAAACACAAAATGCAGTTTGTAAATGGTGGTTTTTATTATTTAGGGAGAAAAAAAAATTCAAACCTACATGGCCCTGTGTGAAAAAGTAATTGCCCCCTGAACCTAATAACTGGTTGGGCCACCCTTAGCAGCAATAACTACAATCAAGCGTTTGCGATAACTTGCAATGAGTCTTTTACAGCGCTCTGGAGGAATTTTGGCCCACTCATCTTTGCAAAATTGTTGTAATTCAGCTTTATTTGAGGGTTTTCTAGCATGAACCGCCTTTTTAAGGTCATGCCATAGCATCTCAATTGGATTCAGGTCAGGACTTTGACTAGGCCACTCCAAAGTCTTCATTTTGTTTTTCTTCAGCCATTCAGAGGTGGATTTGCTGGTGTGTTTTGGGTCATTGTCCTGTTGCAGCACCCAAGATCGCTTCAGCTTGAGTTGACGAACAGATGGCCGGACATTCTCCTTCAGGATTTTTTGGTAGACAGTAGAATTCATGGTTCCATCTATCACAGCAAGCCTTCCAGGTCCTGAAGCAGCAAAACAACCCCAGACCATCACACTACCACCACCATATTTTACTGTTGGTATGATGTTCTTTTTCTGAAATGCTGTGTTCCTTTTACGCCAGATGTAACGGGACATTTGCCTTCCAAAATGTTCAACTTTTGACTCATCAGTCCACAAGGTATTTTCCCAAAAGTCTTGGCAATCATTGAGATGTTTCTTAGCAAAATTGAGACGAGCCCTAATGTTCTTTTTGCTTAACAGTGGTTTGTGTCTTGGAAATCTGCCATGCAGGCCGTTTTTGCCCAGTCTCTTTCTTATGGTGGAGTCGTGAACACTGACCTTAATTGAGGCAAGTGAGGCCTGCAGTTCTTTAGACGTTGTCCTGGGGTCTTTTGTGACCTCTCGGATGAGTCGTCTCTGCGCTCTTGGGGTAATTTTGGTCGGCCGGCCACTCCTGGGAAGGTTCACCACTGTTCCATGTTTTTGCCATTTGTGGATAATGGCTCTCACTGTGGTTTGCTGGAGTCCCAAAGCTTTAGAAATGGCTTTATAACCTTTACCAGACTGATAGATCTCAATTACTTCTGTTCTCATTTGTTCCTGAATTTCTTTGGATCTTGGCATGATGTCTAGCTTTTGAGGTGCTTTTGGTCTACTTCTCTGTGTCAGGCAGCTCCTATTTAAGTGATTTCTTGATTGAAACAGGTGTGGCAGTAATCAGGCCTGGGGGTGGCTACGGAAATTGAACTCAGGTGTGATACACCACACTTAGGTTATTTTTTAACAAGGGGGCAATTACTTTTTCACACAGGGCCATGTAGGTTTGGATTTTTTTTCTCCCTAAATAATAAAAACCATCATTTAAAAACTGCATTTTGTGTTTACTTGTGTTATATTTGACTAATGGTTAAATGTGTTTGATGATCAGAAACATTTTGTGTGACAAACATGCAAAAGAATAAGAAATCAGGAAGGGGGCAAATAGTTTTTCACACCACTGTATGTTTGTTCATTCTTTCTATCATACATGACTTTCCCTATCTATCTATCTATCTATCTATCTATCTATCTATCTATCTATCTATCTATCTATCTATCTATCTATCTATCTATCTATCTATCTATCTATCATATAGTGCCTTTCACATCTATCTATCTATCATATAGTGCCTATCATATCTATTTATCTATCTATCTTATAATCCAGGGGTGGGCAAAGTCATTCCTGGAGGGCCGCAGTGGCCGCGGGTTTTTGTTCCAATCCAGTGGATTAATTAGAAAACAATCCTTGCCAATAATTACATTTCATGGCTTGTTGGTGCTTTAACTCTGCTATGTCAAGTCATTCTCATAACCTTGATTTTTTTTCCATTCTAAGGATATTACATCTTGCCTGAAGAAGGGGCCTGAGTTGCCTCGAAAGCTTGCATATTGTAATCTTTCTAGTTAGCCAATAAAAGGTGTCATTTTGCTTGGCTTTTCTCTACATTCATAATGGCTAACACGGTACAACACCCTAGTACTAAGGATATCATCCAAATACTTTGAAGTGTAAAACGGACGGGTAATTCTCAATCCTTCACTTTTTTCTCTTCTCTTTCCTTCCAAGTATTTAATTAAACCAAATAGTGCACGATAAATACACACAGGTGTAAAGGGTAACAAGCAAAATGGAGAACTGCTGGTTTCTTTTGTCATTTGCATCTTATTGTTAATAAGGAGCAATTAAAAACCGAGAACGCAGCTGTTTAAGACTTAAATAAGCAATAAGGGTTCAAAATCTTAACGAGGGAGACAACTAAAATGAAGCAGAAGTGTTACTTGAGCAGTAAGTGCTTCTTATTAAGCAATTGGGTTGGAACAAAAACCTGCAGCCACTGTGCCCCTCCAGGAATGACTTTGCCCACTCCTGGTATAATGCATTTCACATCGATCTATCTATTGATAGGGAGACCACAGAGCATTGGAGTCCATTCATGCACCCCTTTTAATGAAGGTGAAAAGTAACTAGAAGGGAGTAGGAGTGTAAATTTCAGCACACTTACTATCGATCTATGTAGGTATTGCCTTTCATATCTATCTAGTCTCCAGTTTAAAATTAGATGACCACATTTCATTATTTACATTGCCTCTTGTTTTATAACCTGGTACGTCAAAAGTTCAAAAAATGGTCCTTAGAAGAGAGCCCTGTCTAAGCCGTTTTTTTGATTTTTTTTTTAAAGTACTGGATGCAATAATTTTGACAACCATGTTTTTATATGCTGCGGTGGGTTGGCACCCTGCCCAGGATTGGTTCCCTGCCTTGTACCCTGTGTTGGCTGGGACTGGCTCCAGCAGACCCCCGTGACCCTGTGTTCGGATTCAGCGGGTTGGAAAATGGATGGATGGATGTTTTTATATGGGAAGAAAAACATTATTATAAAAAATATTTTAGAAATAAAAAGCCAGAACTATTCCTAACTACACTGGCACAGAGGTGGAATGCACAGCATGGTCACCTCACAGATCCAGCATCCTGGGTTCAAATCTGTGTGGAGACTGCACATTATACCCTTTGACAGTGGGGGCTTTACTTTGGGTACCCTGGCTTTCCTCCCACATCCCCAAAGACGTACAGGTCAGGTTAACTGGTGAATCCAAACTGGCCGAATGCGTGACTGTGTGAGTGGGCCTTGCTAGGGACTGAACTGAACTACAATGGGTACGGAAAGTATTCAGACCCCCTTCAATTTTTCACTCTTTGTCATATTGCAGCCATTTGCTAAAATCATTTAAATAAATTTTTTTCCTCATTAATGTACACACAGCACCCCATATTGACAGACAAAAAAAGAATTTTTGAAATTGTTGCAGATTTATTAAAAAAGAAAAACTGAAATATCACATGGTCCTAAGTATTCAGACCCTTTGCTGTGACACTCATATATTTAACTCGGGTGCTTTCCATTTCTTCTGATCATCCTTGAGATCACCTTCATTTGAGTCCAGCTGTGTTTGATTATACTGATTGGACTTGATTAGGAAAGCCACACACCTGTCTACATAAGACCTTACAGCTCACAATGCATGTCAGAGCAAATGAGAATCATGAGGTCAAAGGAACTGCCTGAAGAGCTCAGAGACAGAATTGTGGCAAGGCACAGATCTGGCCAAGGTTACAAAAAAATTTCTGCTGCACTTAAGGTTCCCAAGAGCACAGTGGCCTCCATAATCCTTAAATGGAAGACGTTTGGGACGACCAGAACCCTTCCTAGAGCTGGCCGTCCGGCCAAGCTGAGCTACCGGTGGAGAAGAGCCTTGGTGAGAGAGGTAAAGAAGAACCCAAAGATCACTTTGGCTGAGCTCCAGAGATGCAGTCAGGAGATGGGAGAAAGTTGTAGAAAGTCAACCATCACTGCAGCCCTCCACCAGTCAGGGCTTTATGGCAGAGTGGCCTGTCGGAAGCCTCTCCTCAGTGCAAGACACATGACAGCCCGCATGGAGTTTGCTAAAAGACACCTGAAGGACTCTGAGATGGTGAGAAATAAGATTCTCTGGTCTGATGAGACCAAGATAGAATTTTTTGGCCTTAATTCTAAGCAGTATGTGTGGAGACAACCAGGCACTGCTTATCACTTGTCCAATACAGTCCCCACAGTGAAGCATGGCGGTGGCAGCATCATGCTGTGAGGGTGTTTTTCAGCTGCAGGGACAGGACGACTGGTTGCAATCGAGGGAAAGATGAATGCGGCCAAGTACAGGGATATCCTGGACAAAAACCTTCTCCAGAGTGCTAAGGACCTCAGACTGGGCCGAAGGTTTACCTTCCAACAAGACAATGACCCTAAGCACACAGCTAAAATAACAAACGAGTGGCTTCACAACAACTCTGTGACTGTTCTTGAATGGCCCAGCCAGAGCCCTGACTTAAACCCAATTGAGCATCTCTGGAGAGACCTAAAAATGGCTGTCCACCAACGTTTACCATCCAACCTGACAGAACTGGAGAGGATCTGCAAGGAGGAATGGCAGAGGATCCCCAAATCCTGGTGTGAAAAACTTGTTGCATCTTTCCAAAGAAGATTCATGGCTGTATTAGCTCAAAAGGGTGCTTCTACTAAATACTGAGCAAAGGGTCTGAATACTTAGGACCATGTGATATTTCAGTTTTTCTTTTTTAATAAATCTGCAACAATTTCAAAAATTCTTTTTTTTGTCTGTCAATATGGGGTGCTGTGTGTACATTAATGAGGAAAAAAATTAATGTAAATGATTTTAGCAAATGGCTGCAATATAACAAAGAGTGAAAAATTGAAGGGGGTCTGAATATTTTCCGTACCCACTGTAAATGGGTCTGAGGAGTTGGTTATGTTCCACTTTATATTATAAGATGGTGTTGTGCAGCACACTGTCATTCATTTAAGCTCCTCAATTCTAACTTGCCTTTTCATTATAGGGCTTGTTCAGAAAGAAGAAAATCAACAGCACAGATCAAGAGAAAAAAAAGATGAAACACCACGAAAACCAAAATGAAAGGGTGAAGTGAAAACAGTAATCTTAAAACAGAGACCATTCAAAAGGAGCAGAAAATAGAAAGTTTTCAGGGAAGCCAGAAACTGATTCCTCATCTCGTTGGAATTCGTCACCCGAGGAGTCCTCAGACAGGAAGACGGTGTAGTGTTTGGTTGGCCGTGCCACACTGAAGGAGACAGGAAGAAAGAAGTGAATCATTAAACAGTGAGCAGGAAAGACAGACCCCCAAAAGTCAAATAAAAGAGGAATGGAAGCAGCATGCAGTGCATGACACTTCAAAAGCAAAATGTCTCCATCTGTAATAATGACAGTCATTCATTTATTCCTTTGATTTAAGAGTCACGCAAAAGCACTGAGAACTTTGGACACTTTTCATTACTTACTGCTTTCTTTTACAGCACTTTCAATTAAAAACAAATATAGATTTTTTTTTTTTACACAATGCAAACATTTCTTTATACACGTTAAATATATCTCACTACGGCATACGTATTCATATCCGGTGCTCAGGCAGCAATCTTTTAATTTTAAAGTCACTCAAGGTGTGTACTAAAAGAATGGAGGAAAAACTTATAAAGAAATGGACGAATGGTCTACAACCCTGTGATTCTATTTTACCATTCCTCTGCATGTGTCTCTTAAAAATGCTGTTGTGACATGGCCGGCCTTTTATCCCTAGGCCGCCAGGTGGAGCCCTTCATGCAACATAGAGGTGCCCCGAGTTCCAGCAGGGCATCATGGACAGTGGAGTTTTTCATCACAGCCCTGCTGGATACCAGGGGTACTTCCAGGAGACGCTGCAGGAAGGTCCAGAGACTATTATGTGCCCTATAACCCGGAAGTACGTTGTAGTCATAGCGACAGGAAGAATGATGTGCTTCCGGGGTGAAGAAGTTTTTATAGGACCCAGAAGTGTTCCTAGTCACGTGGACAGAGAGGGCAAAACACTTCCGGGTCAAGGACTATAAAAGGACTATGGGAAATCCCAGACGTGGAGCTGAGCTGGGTGGAAGGGTGGCAACGCGTCTGGGAGTGTGGAGGATTGTATTGATTGATTATTGGTGATTTATGAGTATTGTGGAGTGGAGTGTACTTTGTGCACGTTATTGTTCAAATAAAAATAATATTTGGACTTTTACCTGGTGTCTGGAGTCAAGTCAGAGGGTTCAAGAGGACGACAGCGCCCTCTATCTGTCACAATGCCCATAAAGACCATCTTAGTGTTCAGACCATGAATTTAGAGGAAATATGAAAATCAAAGGGCACACTCAAGGACGGAGTTATTAGAAGAGATGGTGGATACACACGTGAGCACTGCAGGCTCAATAGACAAGCAATGGAAACTGCAATACAACACCAACACTCTGCCAGTCCAAAGTGAGCAGCTAAGTAAGGGGGTCATTATAAAGAGGAATCCACAGCGATGTCAACAATGGCTTTATATGTGCTCTGAGTGAAGTAAACTTGGTAAGGCGCTGTAAAAAAAACTGGCCTGTAATTGCATGTTGGCTAAACGAGTCTGCTAATCAAGTAATTTATTATAAACTGGTCACCAAATATACAATAAATGACAGAATAAATCCAAACAAGTGTTTCTTTTCTCTCCTTTGAGTATTGCCTCCCGACTCGGACTCTCTTGATGTGGGTGATGGGTTTCTTTTCAAGATGGACCTGGGAATGCTACCGGTGCCACTCCGCGTCTTCCAGGCCGTACAGAAAGTAGGGAGGCAGCACCCAATACCCCACAGGGTTACACTTGCAGACTCCAACTCCCAAACACCCCTGCAGGTGTCCCCACTGGGCTACCACACAAGGACCACTGCCACCTGCTGTATGGGGGATGAAACTGCCCTTAACTCCCAGCTTCTATTGGTCCAAGCAACATATTAGTCCAGAGGGGCACAAAGATATTTCTTTCTCCAGCCAACCTAGTTATCTTTTCTCCATTTCAGGTCATTTATTGAATTTTAAATGATTAAATATGAAGAGAAACTGGAAAAACTGAGATGTTCTAAAACTATTGACCAGTAGTGTATGTACACACCCACATACACAGACAAAAGTAAATCACAATTTAAATATATGTGCGCTTCTTTCTTTAATTTATAAAATAAAAACAAATCAACACCGATTACTTAATTATAGTAACGTAATAAAATATGTGAATATGCACAATTTAAACATTTATTAGCATATCATCTATTCTAAAACAATAGGACGCAAGGCAAGAACACAGCCATGGACACCCTTCTCACTTTAGGCCTGTTACCGGATCATCAATCACCAATGTTACGTCATTGAGAGGTGGAGGAAAAGCAGCATATCAGGAGGGAAACCTCACAGAAACGAGGAAAGTACACAAAGTTCACATACCACGAGTGGGCCAGGAACAGAGCCCAGTTCTCTGAAGCAGCAGCAAGCACTAACCACTGGGCCACTGTACTGCCTCCAGAGTGCTTCATTTTGTTTTAATAAAATTGAACTGAAATATGTCACGTGTTCTATGAAGTGAACAGGAACTGGAGAGAGGGGGGAGAGCAAAAGAGCAGAGAATTTTGGTATTGTGTCCATCTCATCTCCACATGGCTGCCTTGACTTCTCCATGTGTAATCCCTCGGCTGAGCTACAATGCAGATGACTCACCAAGCTCTTTCTAATGTTTAGTTTAACATGGCCCTTAGTTTGTGCTAACATGTGACAGGCCTGACAGCCGAGGCTGTTCCTTGTTAAGTATCATGTCAAAAACACAGCGCTGCAAAGCCTGGATCTGCTTCATGGCACTGTGTACAGTTATGATGGAGCTGGTTTATGTTTTAATGAGGAAGATCTGTGTCTTGAGTGCTTTCTTAAGTGTCAGAAATCACGGACAAATCAGTAACACATCACAGTGGCCAGAAATGAAATGTTGACAAATGCAGATATTTCAAATTTAATTGACACTAAAATGTACTGGGGGATGAAAATTACCCCGCAAAGCTCCCTGGGAAGGCTGGAATTGAGAATTCTTTGTGAGGGCGTGAGGATGAATAGAAGGAGGTAGGGAGGACAGAAAAGAAGGCACCATCTCAGAATGAGCTACTGTGTGAATGCAGAAAAGAGGAATATAATTTTGTGCTTATTATCAAGTTTGCTTCTTGCAGGCTCAATAATGGCAGCTCATTAATACAAAGGTATTGTTCTTATCGGCTGTCAGCTTACACGCCCTGTTTAACAATATTTCTATTACTGTTATAAATTGCCTCCAGATGTATCATTCACCGTCCCACGTGCTGTTAGATCGCCACTTTGACGTCTTAAAGCCTTTATTATTTGATACATTCCCCGTACATGACACTGATCATCAGTTCTGGTTGATCCTCCCCACTCCATTCAACTGTCACAAATCTTTAAGAACTCACAGACACTAAGCAAGGTGTGCAGGTGGCGCAGTATGATGGCAGATGGTATTGGGTGACAGCGGGCAGAGTTTTACATCCAAAGACGAAAAGGCAGATGCATTCTGACACTTTCAAATAAATTACACAATAAACTATTAAAAAACAAAACAATAAATCAGTCAAACTGCTGTACCACTATTAAGAAATGGCCCGGTTTTATGACTCTAATCATAATAAGAATTTTTGCAGTGCTTTTCCCACGCTCAAAGCTCTTCACAAATATTTACAGGAATAGAACATGAATAAAAGCAAGCATGTCATTAAAACACATGATACAAACTGATATCCATCCATCCATTATCCAACCCGCTATATCCTAACTACAGGGTCATGGGGGTCTGCTGGAGCCAATCCCAGCCAACACAGGGCACAAGGCAGGAACCAATCCCGGGCAGGGTGCCAACCCACCGCAGTCAAACTGATATCAAATACTAAATAGCAAATACACGATAAATACATGAAAGACGATATTCTAACTTAGATTTAAGAAACAATAAACAGAAGGAAAAACAACAAACTGCGGTGGGTTGGCACCCTGCCCGGGATTGGTTCCTGCCTTGTGCCCTGTGTTGGCTGGGATTGGCTCCAGCAGACCCCCGTGACCCTGTGTTTGGATTCAGCGGGTTGGAAAATGGATGGATGGAAAAACAACAAAGTCATGAATAATAGTAATACATATTAGAATAAAAATGGGGATGTTACAACCAACTATGACAATAAGGAACAACGACCACTACTGTATTTTCATTTAAAACAGCGTTTTTAAACCAAAAACCGTCGTGAACCATGTTGGCATTTTCACATTGCTTAGGAAAGAATTTTCATCTACGCTAAAATGACCAAAAACGCAAAAGACGTTCTCATCCACCCACACTTGGCATGCATGCAGCATGGACGTCATGAACTGATGTCCCATTATGCAACTGTTTGTTGTGGACTATGTCAGATTTGCCAACCACAGTCGCTCCACCATGTCAAATTACACGAATGAAAATCATAGCCCATGTCATATTAACCTACTGAGTACCGACTTTCCAGCACAGTTGTGCTCACCCCCTTTTTCTGACAGCCAATAGCATGCTGCTCGACAGAATGATTTATGAAGGGTTAACAGCTGCGGCAAGTTCAGCAGCAATCTCTGCCCTTTAATTTGTTTCTGCATTCTGTTACATTCTGTGAAATACGAGACATCAAACAGATAAGCTTCTCTTCTGTTTCTGAGGTCCATAGCTCTCATGCTGCCTGACAGAGCCGGCGCTGTACCAGTGGTTTGCGAAGGGTTAATAGTCGTGGTGTGATTAGCCTCCTCGTCTGAATGCTCATTGGTTCTCAAGTATCGCACACAAAGAACCCAGACCTGCGACCAAAGAGAAAACAAACATGGCTGATTTTATCGCAGCCAGTCGCAGACTAATTGGTCTCAGTCTTTAGATATGTCACATTAGGTAAGCGGCTTCAGGGAAACGCACTGCCGACTGCCTAAGATTAAGTAAATGAAGGCTAAGACCGAAAACTGCTGGACAAGCTGTCTAATGTGACATAGGCTTCACCCAAATATGGTGATTCTTGAAGATATGGTAATACAGCCAACAAACAACAGGATGTACCACAAAACTGTTTCAATCTGTAAATTATTTCCCTTTTGCGTGCACTCAAACCGTACAAAACGCAATTTAGATACATGCAGGTAAGCAACACAACAAACTCCATGGAAAGCAATTCATCGATGTCCACTATATTGGAATATGCTTTTCTAGTCTGAAGGGTGACCAATCAGGTAATGAAAGGTTATAATGAGCAGAATCCGATTGGGGTGGGCCACATAATAAGTACAAACAAATCAGACAGAGATTTCCCAAAAAGTGAGGAATACATGAGAGTGTTTTTGATTTGTATTATTCTTGACAAATATCTGGGAAATGAATGTTTAGATCAAATTACAGAGAGGAACAAAGCTGTTAACCAATCACCCAAGTTCAAAAACTGATCTAAATGTAAAGAAGAAAGTGGCCCGTCCTCTCTTTAATACAAAACACACAAATTTTTTTTTTTACTTAATTTAAAGCTTGGATATCAGGGCCGGCAGATTTTTCGACTTAAAAAAATGAGTATATGGTGACGCTGTGTCAAATGGCCATTCAGACCAACAAAGCTCGCCAGTCCTATCCACTTAATTCTTCTAAGAAAACATCAAGTTCAGTTTTGAAAGTCCCTAACGTCTTACTGTCTACCACACTACTTGGTCGCTTATTCCAAGTGTTTATCATTCTTAGTGTAAAGAGAAACTTCCTAATGTTTGTGTGAAATTTACCCTTAACAAGTTTCCAACTGTGTCCCCATGTTCTTGATGTACTCATTTTAATGTAACAGTCCTGATCCACTACGCTCATTCCTTTCATAATTCATGTTCTCACTTAATCTCTGTTTGCTTAAACTGGAAACGTTAAACTCATCGAATGTTTCCTCCAGGCTCGCGCCTCTCAGTCCCAGAGTTGTTCTTCTTTGGACTTTTTCTTGCACTGCAACATCTTTGTTGTAGTCAGGAGACCAAAACTCAGTCCTCTGGACTCATTTTTAACATTTCAATCATGTCACCTCTTAATCTTCTTTTACTTAGGAATGAAAAATTAATTATATCTTGGATACGGTGACCTGACATCCCATATATCAGCTCCAAATCAGGTGCCTCAACCTATCTTAAAAAAATCTTCATTTGCTTATATTTCAGACTCAGCTAATTTCTCAATCCAGTAGCTTTTGCACTTGCTGCCCACAGCTCCCTGGGCAGGCGCAATCTGACCAATCAGATATCCTAGGACTGTGAGACTCGGGCCCATGTCAGTGCCTCATCATCTAGACAGCTTTTTTAGCCACGCTTGCCGTCTGCAAAAGATTACTTCAAATGAAAAATGAAGGTAGAGGAAAAACAACCCAGTCCTCAAGCTATGAAAATACATTTTTTTTGGAAATTATATAACAACTATTGATAAGATTACTGGCTTTATATGGTTTTTTAGAGCTTGTGGTTGGTGGTTTGCAGTCTACGAGGTGGCCTGCTTCTTTTTGCTATTGTTGAATAGATATACATAACAGTGCACTAATAACACAACTTACAGTGTCCTCCATAATGTTTGGAACAAAGACACATTTTTCTTTGATTTACCCCTCTGCTCTACAGTTTAACATTACAAATCAAACAACTGAGATAAGACTAAAGTGCCCATTACAGACTTTCATTTAAGGGGATTTGCACACATTTCAGTCACACCATGTAGAAATGACAACACTTTTAATACGTGGTCCCCCCCATTTCAGGGCACCATAATAGAGACAATGGTAAATGATCTATAATAATAACTAATAAAAGATAGTAGTAATAAACAGATAATAATAACAATCAATGAAAAACAATACCATAATAATAATAATAATAACTAATCACATAACCAATATGAGCTTTGTCAGGTATGGTTCTATTTTTGTGGAGTTGCCACACATGCATGGTATGCCTATGTGGGTGCTTTTTGATAACAGGATTATACCAGCTAATTTTAAAATAAAAAAAAAACAAATTATTAACTGTTATGAATCATTATAAAGCCACCAACTGAGCACCACATAGCCAAACCAAAAACCGACATACCCATAGAAGTACCCCCTATCCCTTTAATTGAATTTTTCCAGGAGAATCTGGCCACCTTCTTTATATGGTAGCAGCCACTTTTTTCCAAGTCCTCAGCAGGGTCTTCCAATATGGATTTTCCAAAGTCTACTACTGCAGACAATACTCCACTTATCACTCTTTTTTATTGTTATTACCTATGATTTGGTTGACACCTTGATCCAAGGCGACTTACAAAGTGTTTGAGGTAAAACTGGTTACATTTCTCTGCGGTGGGCTGGCGCCCTGCCCAGGGTTTGTTTCCTGCCTTGCACCCTGTGTTGGCTGGGATTGGCTACAGCAGACCCCCGTGATCTTGTAGTTAGGATATAGCGGGTTGGATAATGGACGGATGGATAGATGGTTACATTTCTTTTGCACTGGCAGGTGATGTGACTTGCTCATGGTCACACAGTGCCAGTAGTAGGATTGAGCCGACAACCTCAGGGCTTTTAGTCCAAAGCCTTAACCACTACAGCATGCTGCCATTATTACAACAAAGTGTGCTCTTTAAATAACCCAGCATTGCATGGGCACAGAGGGACTGGAAAAGACATTCATAGATATAAGCATTTACCTTGATAAAAACGTGACGATTAATTATCACAGCTATCCTTAACCATAATTAAAAATTCTAAGAAAAACACACACATTTGATCATTGATCACATGCTGCACTGCAACATTACTCCATGAGTGATGACGCTGAAGTGCTGCAGTTTGTGATTTGTTTTGCACTACCTTTGCTTTTTATACAAGGAGGCAGTGGCTGCAAACACTGGAGATTTTCACTTACTGCAAGAAGGACAAAGAGAATGGTATATGTCATGACACTCTAAAATTTATTGGAAGTTCTTGTAACTGAGGACCACAACCAGAAAATCAATGGAATATATATATATATATATATACACACACAGTGCACCCGGAAAGTATTCACAGCGCATCACTTTTTCCACATTTTGTTATGTTACAGCCTTATTCCAAAATGGATTAAATTCATTTTTTTCCTCAGAATTCTACACACAACACCCCATAATGACAACATGAAAAACGTTTACTTGAAGTTTTTGCAAATTTATTAAAAATAAAAAAACTGAGAAATTCCATGTCCATAAGTGTTCACAGCCTTTGCTCAATACTTTGTCGATGCACCTTTGGCAGCAATTCCAGCCTCAAGTCTTGTTGAATATGATGCCACAAGCTTGGCACATCTATCCTTGGCCAGTTTCGCCCATTCCTCTTTGCAGCACCTCTCAAGCTCCATCAGGTTGGATGGGAAGCGTCGGTGCACAGCCATTTTAAGATCTCTCCAGAGATGTTCAATCGGATTCAAGTCTGGGCTCTGGCTGGGCCACTCAAGGACATTCACAGAGTTGTCCTGAAGACACTCCTTTGATATCTTGGCTGTGTGCTTAGGGTCGTTGTCCTGCTGAAAGAGGAACCGTTGCCCCAGTCTGAGGTCGAGAGCGCTCTGGAGCAGGTTTTCATCCAGGATGTCTCTGTACATTGCTGCAGTCATCTTTCCCTTTATCCTGACTAGTCTCCCAGTTCCTGCCGCTGAAAAACATCCCCACAGCATGATGGTGCCACCACCATGCTTCACTGTAGGGATGATGCCAGGTTTCCTCCAAACATGACGCCTGGCATTCACGCCAAAGAGTTCAATCTTTGTCTCATCAGACCAGAGAATTTTCTTTCTCATGGTCTGAGAGTCCTTCAGGTGCCTTTTGGCAAACTCCAGGCGGGCTGCCATGTGCCTTTTACTAAGGATTGGCTTCTGGCCACTCTACCATACAGGCCTGATTGGTGGATTGCTGCAGAGATGGTTGTCCTTCTGGAAGGTTCTCCTCTCTCCACAGAGGACCTCTGGAGCTCTGACAGAGTGATCATCAGGTTCTTGGTCACCTCCCTGACTAAGGCCCTTCTCCCCCGATCGCTCAGTTTAGATGGCTGGCCAGCTCTAGGAACAGTCCTGGTGGTTTCGAACTTCTTCCAGTAACGGATGATGAAGGCCACTGTGCTCATTGGGACCTTCAAAGCAGCAGAAATGTTTCTGTAACCTTCCCCAGATTTGTGCCTCGAGACAATCCTGTTTCGGAGGTCTACAGACAATTCCTTTGACTTCATGCTTGGTTTGTGCTCTGACATGAACTGTCAACTGTGGGACCTTGTATAGACAGGTGTGTGCCTTTCCAAATCATGTCCAGTCAACTGAATTTACCACAGGTGGACTCCAATGAAGCTGCAGAAACATCTCAAGGATGATCAGGGGAAACAGGATGTACCTGAGCTCAATTTTGAACTTCATGGCAAAGGCTGTGAATACTTCTGTACGTGTGCTTTCTCAATTTTTTTATTTTTAATAAATTTGCAAAAATCTCAAGTATCATCTCGAGTTCTCTTGGATTCTGATTAACTGTGTTTTTGTAAATTTTCTTGATTCTTTGTCCATTCCTTGGATTTGTGACTTGGGACTTGCTTGCCAGTGGATTGCCTTTATCTTTTCAGGGGTGTCCTTGGTGCTGCTCAGAGTTTACTTTATGCCTTGAGCATTTTTTTTTGTAAAAATAAATCTTTTTTATGTATAAAGGTTCTATGTTTGTCCTTTTTATGACTAGCTGGGGTTTGATAAGTCTTCCCCCTCTAGTGGGCATTTTGAGAATTGTGTGAGTAGTTACCCCTACCTAGTTCACGACAGAATGAGCCTCCTGTGACAAAGAGGTAGTCTCACAGACAGAAGCCTTGTGTGGCTGGAGTTCTCCTTTGGCTGAACTTGCTAAGGTGATTCCTTTCCACACCTCATCCATTGTGTAAAGCCAAGTTCAAGCACCAGAAACCCAGTGGGGATGCAGTGTGAAGGGGGCAAACCTCAAATGAAAAGGACTCAGTCAGAAATGCAAAATTGAAAATGCATTTAAATTAAAGGAATCAATTAAAATGTGCATAATAACAACATACTTAATTCTAAATTGGTGGGGAATTTTAGAACAAAAAAAAATTACAATGAACATTTTCAGACCTACTTAATCCAATTCAGAGTTTCAAGGGCCAACGCCTACCCAAGCACCACTGAACAAAAGGCAGAAACCAGTCCTGGAGAGGGCACCAGTCCAAAGCAGGGTACATTCATGCTCACACTCATTCCGGTTAATTTGCACACTTTTACTAAATACTAGCCAAAGTACCTGATCTTGTACAATGGGTAAAAAAGCAAATCCTTATACTGTATGTGTTTTATATATGGACCCTTCTCTCACTGCTGTCTCCTTCTGTGATTTACATCACCTCTTTGACAATTTCTTTGCTCTCATGAATTGAGAATTTGTTGTTTTTGTGTATAATTGGATTCCGTAATTGTGGCAACTCCTTACATGTTTGGAACCATGAATGATACTTCTTTGTATTTCCTGGTGTTCTGTGGTCTCACGAGTCGATGTTTAATCCCACATTCATAAATTGGATTGCATGTTGATTAACTAAACTCATGGACCGCACATCTACAGTAGGAGGAACTGCTTGAATTTGAATATATATTTTGGATATTGCTGCAGGTCTCTATATTATTACAGGACACAACGCTAGTGTTTTTATATGATAGCTGATTTTAAACTACTACAAATCACATAAAATTATAATGGCCTCATCATAGAATGGACCTGAGTAAATGTCTAGCATCACGAAACAGTAAAATTTCAACCGTATATTGAACAGCGACTCGGCATGCTCTAAAAATAAATTGCGTCTCACTCTGGTCTATCATGGCTTACAGTATCTCTATCATAGTTGGTATTTTTTAAAACATGTAAGGCTTTGCTTTGATAAAAAAATGTAGTGCTATCAGTTTATTCTGTTCACATCTACCGATCTTATAATATGATATCATAAAATAATAAGTAGTGCTGAGCAATCAGCTAAGCTTCCCTACATACAAACATTCATAAAAATGATGATAAAGATCAATTTGACAGCTGTGAAACTCAATAAAAGGGTGTTTTGCAGTTACAGACAGACAGACTGATTGAGAGACAGAAATATATTTGTCCCCAGGAGAAAATTTGAAAGTTATTTGTGGGGTTGAAAGAAGTGAACTTTGCTCTTTAAGGGTTTGGTACTGCTGTACACCCCCACCCTTTGGATCTACTGTATATGTTTCTCAGAAAAAGGTCTTCTAGAGCAGGGGTGTCAAACTCCAGTCCTGGAGGGTCGCAATGCCTGCAGGTTTTCATTCTAACCACCTTCTTAATTAGTGACCTGTTTTTGCTGCTAATTAACTTCTTTTGCCTTAGATTTAATTAACTCGACTCAGACCCTTTAGTTCTTCCTATTTCCTTAATTAGCAGCCAAACAATAATGAGACACAATATGAGAAAACAGGTGACCAGCTAACCACATTATCTGAACATAAAGAAAGGTGAGGGTCTCGGTAAGGTTGATTTCTCAGGTCAATAATCAGAAACAGAAAATCAACACTTTCTAGGAAATGTCTGCTGTAGCAGAATGAGAGCAGCAGCAAGCTATGCAATTAAGTAACGGGTTTAATTAACAGCAAGAATTGGCTTCTCATTAAGAAACTGGTTGGAGTTTGATGTTCCAGTTTAGCTGGTCATCTGTTGGCTCGTTTCATGTCTCATTTCTGTTTGGCTGCCATTTAATGAAGAAACAAATCAATTCAGAGGACAGAATCATTAAAAACAGGGCTATTAAAAGGAAGGGAAAAGGTGTTAATTAGCAGTGAAAACTGGTCACTGATTAGGAAAAGGGTTAGAATGAAAACCTGCAGCCACTGTGGCCCACCAGGCTTGGAGTTCGACACCTGTGTTCTAGAGGAAAACAAATGAGCAAAAACGGTCAGGTGGAAACTGAACATGGGTAAACACAACTGACAATACGTCAAAATGATGTACTCTTAGAGAAAAGCTGTAATCCAGCAAGAAAATAACATTATTATCTACATAATTAAGAAGGAAACGCTGTACCTGCTGCCTTTGATGAGATTCTGCTTTGGGTGCTGATAATGGAGCCCTCCTATTAGCCCCAGCACACTACTGCTGCCTGATGGGAATTGTAGTCCCTAAAGTCAGCACTTTTTTTTTTTTGTTTGAAACCCCTTCATTATAGCTACTCTCCCGAATACGCCAAATAGCCTGTATTTTAAGTTGGACAAATGGCAACTCATATAGAAAATTTCGTGAACATCGCTTTAAATGTTCTTGCATGACTGTCAACATGCAGACATATATACAAGCTAACAAACAGATTACAATTTTATTCATACAGATTATCTTCCAGGTAGGAACTGTGCCCGCTAGCGGTTATAACCTTAAATGGAAACACAAACACAAAGCTGTTCAATCGCCACCACCAAATGCCTGTGTGACCCCGACTGAGGGCTCACAATGACTTTAATAATACAATTTTACTATATACTAATAACACTTGGAGCTCCGGTCCTCTAAGAAAGGTGATGCATGCGCCTCACATGTAACACAGCACCCCAGGTCACCCCACCGACGAGGTTGCTGCAATGTCCTTCACTGCCACCTGATGTAGTCAGGGCTGTTTTCCTGACAGACATGACATGCGCGCATACAACCATTGTTTTCTTGTCAACCATGTTGAGGGACACGTAGTTACTTGCCATACGAAGGACCCGAAAACCAAATAATGAGGTGGGGGAAACCCACTCCTCCAGTTCTTTGGTTGTGTGTGACTTTGTATTTTGCTTGAAGTGGATGACTAGTGTTTGTGATGAAAATCAGTCGGCCTGTGCAATGTGCCTCACTGTTAGCAGAGCTCACTACGGTTGCATTCCTATTAGTAATGTTGGGCCGTTGTTCTGTTGGCTGTGGCACTGCCTGCTGTGAGAAGGACCTGAAACCCAATTTCATGGCTGAGTTGACCAATTTATAGGTTGCATTACATGTATCACAGAATAAGCTCTTGATTGAGACCAACGTCAAGGTTGAAGGCCTAGTGGTGTGTGAGTTTTTGTGCGATAGACAACAATTTATTTCTTGTACAACCCAAAATCACACAAAGAATGCCTCAATGGGCTTTAACAGGCTGTTTTTTGACAGACCCCCAGCCTTGACTCCCTAAGGAGACATCAAAAAACTTCCAAAAAATGAAGAATAATGGAAGAAATCTGGGGAAAGGAAATTCAGAGCGAGGCCCCCTTCCAGGTTGGTTGGGCGTGCAATGGGTGTCAAACAGTGGGGTAAATACAACGCACAAAACAGAGCACAAGTCATCCACTTCACAGAGCTCGATGGCTGACCTATCATGGCCACCTCAGAAGTATGACAGTAGATATACAAACAACCTTTAGCATTTTATACATGGATACATACGGAGGAAAAGTCAATTAGATAGATAGATAGATAGATAGATAGATAGATAGATAGATAGATATGAAAGGCACTATATAATAGATAGATAGATACTTTATTAATCCCAAGGGGAAATTCACATACTCAAGCAACAGCATACTGATAAAAACAAT
The DNA here is from genome assembly GCF_900747795.2 of Erpetoichthys calabaricus. Taxonomy (NCBI): domain Eukaryota; kingdom Metazoa; phylum Chordata; class Cladistia; order Polypteriformes; family Polypteridae; genus Erpetoichthys; species Erpetoichthys calabaricus. Next base: position 14,235,278 of record NC_041402.2, on the reverse strand, counting down.
ATTAAATTAAAGAGTGATAACAATGCAAGTATACAGACAGACAATAACTTTTCTATAATGTTAACGTTTACCCCCCAAAGTGGAACTGAAGAGTCGCATAGTGTGGCGGAGGAACGATCTCCTCAGTCTGTCAGTGGAGCAGGACGGTGACAGCAGTCTGTCGCTGAAGCTGCTCCTCTGTCTGGAGATGATCCTGTTCAGTGGATGGAGTGGATTCTCCATGATTGACAGGAGCCTGCTCAGCGCCCGTCGCTCCGCCATGGATGTCAAACTGTTCAGCTCCGTGCCTACAATAGAGCCTGCCTTCCTCACCAGTTTGTCCAGGCGTGAGGCGTTCCCCTTCTTTATGCTGCCTCCCCGTCATCTTGTATTAAAGCAGGTAGCAAATAAATAAACGCAAGTTAAAAACACAGAGTATGTGTCATTGCACGAGACCCTGAACTACCAGAGGACGAGGAGCCAACTAAATTTAACTTGGGTAACTTTCTAGCACAGTACTGTCAATTAGTTGCTTGAACAACATATGGATACCCTTACTAAAGGTGAGACGATGCGTATCATATTTAAATAGTTTAAAAATAGCACATTAGCTTTAACTTGTTACACAAGAAGATGAAAAATAATTCAACACAAGTTGTTATGAACAAACAGGCTTCTGGCCCTGCCACCATGAATTGAATTAAGTTGGTTTCCAAATGTTATGCTATATTATCATCTGATTAATTCATGCCTTGGTACCTTTTGTTTCTTTACTTTACTATGTTTGAGAACTTGAAAGAAAAATAACTTTGACCAGTGCAGAAAGAGAGAAAAAAAAAACACTGGATAATGTAAAGATTGAATTATCCATCCATCCGATTTAATTAAAACTTAAGCGATTAACCTGCAAATGTGTTGTAGTTTCTGTTCGGTTCTCTTTGACTGGGGTATAAAGTCTTCCCAGAGGATAAAAGCAAGATGTCTTGGTGACTGTTTACGGATCATTTCCTTTTGTATCCCAGCTAAGGTGCTCTCAGTGCTTTGTTTTTGTATGTCTGACAGATCTCAGTGCCACTGTACATCTAGAGACTCAGGGCTCCATGACAGCGACACAAATTATTAACAGTAAGTTTAATCTTAAAGGAATATTTGTCAGTTTATTGTGAGATACTGCTGAAATTGTGGCAGTGGGGGGAAAAAAGATACCTTGTGTGGCAAAGCAGGCAAGACATTTCTGGTGACAGGAAATTGAAACAGGAGCTGCAATACGCAGTAACCTCTGACATAACTGATAATGTCTTATTTTGTATTATAACAAGTGAGAGTGCTAATTAAAACTTAAACACGTGGCACATTGGTTAGCCTTGCTGTCTCATGGACTTGGCATTCTGACTACAATTCCAAGGTCTGGTGGTCGCCAGGGTTCCTTCCCTGGCTGGGGATCAAATTCTTGTTTTATGGGTCTACAGTAACTGTTTAGATTTCTTTGTACGTTACTATTATTTTTGTTTTATGATATGCATGATTCATTCTGTTTTATGCGTCTGTCCTCAATGCCTTTGTTATGAGCCTTGGGTTTTGTGGGTGGTTCCCTAAGGGGTGGGGCTACCTGCCCATCACGTCAAGGGGCTGCCCTCCGCCCTATAAAGGTTGGGGGCGACCCACAGTTCCATGCAATTCATTCAAATGCGGTTGGGAATGGCAAGGTCTTGTATTAATTGGTATTTCTTACGGCTTGCAAATTTCAGGATTTTTTTTTACCAATTTGCTCAAAATTTCGACTATTGGTACTTTCGTTTGCTTTTGATTTGAGTATCTTTTATGAGAATAAATCTTTAATTTGATAAGGATCTTGCGTATGCCCTTGTTACTAGCTGGACTTTCACAGTAAATCCCCCTTCTAGTGGGCATTTTTGGTTGTATTTGGAACCGTTGGGACAGAGTTTTCTAAAGGCTAGTCCAATTTTCCTCCCATATCTAAAAGGTCTGGCAGTTGTAAATCGGCCCCATGTGTGTGTGAGGGACACTGGGGCCTGTGATGTACTGGCGCTCCTTCCAGGGTTGTTTCCTCTCTAGGACCCACCCTCCGTGTAAACCTGAATCTGCTAAAAAATGGTTAGACAATCTTATGTTTAAATTTCATGATCATAAAAAAAAAGATCCCATTAGGGCAAGTAAATATTATCATAAGTATTTAGCCATGTGATATGTATTGGCAACCTATTTGTTATACAGACACAAGGCAGAAAAACAAGCACAAAACACAGATTGAATTAAAAACTAAAGGTATAACTTGCGGCTAAAGTGTGATCGTTATGTTAAAATCCCACCGAAACAACACACAAATAAGCTAAACTGTGAATTTCCCCTTGGGATTAATAATCTATCTATCTATCTATCTATCTATCTATCTATCTATCTATCTATCTATCTATCTATCTATCTATCTATCTATCTATCTATCTATCTATCTATCTATCTATCTATCTATCTATCTATCTATCTATCTATCTATCTATCTATCTATCTATCTATCTATCTATCTATCTATCCAGAAAAACTGCAGTACAACTTAATGAATAATCTGGCTGGATGGAAGCCACAAACGTGACATGGTGCTGTGCCCGTAAATCTCTTTATTCGCTCTTTTCATAGCCTAGTGGATTTGCTTCACTTTTCTGAACTGTATTAAATGGATTTGAGAATGTTATGTTGTGCTTCTCTATTGTCTTCAACAGTATGAAAGCCTTCATCCTGTATATTTGCCAGGCAAGGGCTGCAAAGGTGTCATTTTGCCACAAGAGGTCAGTAAAATCCTGCATAATAGGTACAGCAGGGAGCAATACTTGAATTACAGAGAGCTGAGTTTATTGTTCATTTTAAGAATTTTTAAATCACATCATACAATTACAAGCTAAAGAAAGAAAGAAAGCCCCAAATCAAAATTCTCACAAGCTGATCTCTTTGTGTGCTTTCGAACCTGGGAAATCTAGTTCCTTGACCTTTCCAACTCTGTATCTCAAAGGGCGGCAGTAGTAAAGGCTTCCAGTCTTGTCTGCTCAATAATCCCACACACCGACAGGAAGCCCAATAAAGAGCTTAGCGCAGAGCCCGTGTATTAGCTGAGATTTGATTTCACGGACACTGAGAGAAAAATTTCAGCTCCATCTGAAGTCTGCTACACTACAAAACAGCAACGCCACTGCTCACCAAAGCCCATGGACAGAACGGGCCATCCAGGCCTTCAAAAGCGTGTTACTTTAGGAATGACAAAGAGAGTTCTTAACAATAAAGAGGCCAAATAAAAACAGCAAAGTATTTACTTACTAAGGGAGACAAACCCCTCCTTGATTTATCTGAAAAGAGAAACTAGTTCAGCTGGGACTGACTGCAGTTCTCTTAGACATCCACACAAGGGTCTTCGGGGACATTATGTGACACAACAGATACAAACAGTGTTCAGACATTTTATTACGTTGCTGTATTATACTAAAATCATTAATTTTTTTTTTCTTATCAGATAAAACACAATATCCCAGATTGACAAAGTGAAGAGAGGATTTTTTTTGCAAATTTATAAAACATAAAGAAAGCCAAAGTATTCAGACTCCTTGCTCGGTACTTGAAAACCCCTTGGCTGCAATGACAGCTGGGAGTATTCTTGGGTATGACACGGCATTTGGGATCTCCCAAGCTTTGTCAGGTTGGATGGAGACAATGAGAGGCCAGCTATATTCGGGTCTGTCCAGAGATGTTTATTTGAGTACCAGTCTGGGGGTTTGCTCCTCAAGGACAATGCTAGAGTTCTCTCTGCACCACTCTTGTGCCGTCTTTGTTTATTGCTTTGGGCCATTGTGCTATTTGAAGGTGAATCTTTTTGCCCAGTCTAAGGTCCAGTGCACTCTGGTGCAGGTTTTCATTAAGGATATCTCTGTGCTTTGCTCCATTCAGCTTTTGCTCAACCTTGTTAATGTCCCTGGCTGCTGGAAAACAAGCCCACAGTATGATGCTGTCACCACCATGCTTCACGCTGGAATGGTATTGCACAGGTGATGAGCAGTACCTGGTTTCCTCCAGACATGATGTTAATCTTGGTTTCATCAGACCAGAGAATTTAGTTTCTCTGTGGATTGCTGCAGTGATGGCTGTCCATTTTGGAAGTTTCTCCCATTTCCACACAGGTTCTCTGGAGCTCAGCCAGAGTGACCATTGGGGTTCTTAGCCACGTCTGTACCTGGTTTTCTCCAGACATGATGTTAATCTTGGTTTCATCAGACCAGAGAATTTAGTTTCTCTGTGGATTGCTGCAGTGATGGCTGTCCATTTTGGAGGTTTCTCCCATTTACACACAGGTTCTCTGGAGCTCAGCCAGAGTGACCATTGGGGTTCTTAGCCACGTCTGTTACTAATAGCCCTTCTTCTTCCACAATTGCTCAGTTTGGATGGGGCGCCAGCTCTAGACGAATAACCGAGGTTCCCAACACATTCCATTTAAGAATTATGGAGGTCACTGTGTTTTTGTTCTTGTTCAAGGCTGCAACGAGTATTTTTCCAGCCTTTCCAAGATCTGCGCCTCGACACAATCCTGTCTCAAGGCTCTGCAGGCAATTCCTTCAAACTCATGGCTTGGTCTTTACTCAGCAGTGGGACCTTCTACAGACAGGCGTGTGCCTTTACTAGTCATGTCCAATCAACTGAATAGACCACAGGTGAGCTCCAAACACACTGTTGGAAGATCTCAATGATGACCCACAGAATAGGATGCACCTGAGACAAACGTCAACTGTCACAGCAAAGGGTCTGGATACTTGTGCCATTTATGACATTTCAGTTTTTTATTCTTTAATTTATTCTTTAAATTTGCAAAAAATCTTAAATCCTGTTTTCACTTTGTCATTCTGGGTAAGAAATTAATTAAATGATTTTATCACAAGGCTGCAATATAACAAAATGTGAAAAAGAGATGGGCCCTGAATACTTTCTGAATCCACTGTAGTGGATTTCCAAAGATCTGGATGTTGTGTAGAAACACAAAGAGCAGCCCTGCAGTTGGCGTCAAAGAAGTAAACAGGATTATGTGTTTAATTTAGGCCTGAAAATTCTTGAACACCAGCAAGTCTAATAGCTACAATAGTGTGCCCATTTATCTTTTAATTCTCTGACCTGTGCAGATGACGGTCAGTTATTACCTGACACTGTAATTTTTTTAATCAGTGTATATTTTGAAGTAAATTACTTGAAAAGATTACAATCAAAATATTACACTACCATCAATAACATGGTACACAAATAATGGCACTTCAGGACATAGCAGTGCAGTGATTAGTGATGCCACTTCACAGATCTTGTGCCCACTGGTTGTTTCTTTAGTATGTTTCTCCGCTGTCTGGGACAATGTGCAGGGCACCTTAACTGGTAAACTAGCTGAAGTATGAGTGTGTGTGTGAGTGGGCCCTGTGATGGACTGGTTCACTTGTCCAGGACTGCACCCTGCTTGTCCTCAGTAGTGCTCAGGTAAGGCTCTGCACTTCCCAAGGTATTGAACTGGACCATGTGAGTTTGAGAATGATTTAATATGATGCAAATAGTAACAGAACAATTATACTGCAGCCGTTGTGAAATAATATGGTATTCACAAACCCACACAATCAAATTCAGAGTCACTGGCCGTTGTATCATTTGCAATGCAAGAACAACAATGCATTTCTTGAATTGCCCAAAATCACACAAGGAAAGATTGAATAGGTTTTAACAGGACATATTTTTGACAGTCCCCCCCCCCCCCCCCCCCCCTTAACTCTCTAAGAAGAAAAGAAAAAACTCTCAAAACAAAACATTGTATACAAAAAAATGGAAGAAATCTTGGGAAGGGTGATTCAGAGAATGAACCAACTCTGGATCAGGTGCCAGTCCACTGCAGGCATACAAGTCTTCAGACTCCTTCCCTCTTTTCACATTTTGTTATGTTGCGGTGCTGTGCTAAAATCATTTAAATTCAATTTTTCCCTCATCAAACTACGCTCAATACCTGAGAATGGCAAGCAAAAACAAAATTTTAGGAGCTTTTGAAAATGTATTAAAAATAACAAAAAGCTCTGAAATATCCCATTGACATAAGTACTGAGACTCTTTCCTATGCCATCCCATTCTATTGATAACTGCTGAGCTGTGTCCACGCCTTGTCTGAAGTCCACCTGTGGTTAACTCAATTGATTGGATCTGATTAGGAAAGGCACACACCTGTCTGTAGACGGTCCAACAGTTGAGCAAAAATTAAGCCATGAGGTTAAAGGAATGGACTGCGGAGCTTAGAGACAGGATTGAGTCTGGGAAAGGCTACAAGAACTTTCTGCAGCACTGAATGCTACTAAGAGGATGGTGGCTACCATAATTCTTAAACAGAACAAATTTGGAGTGACCATGACTCTTCCTTGGAGCTGACTGCCTGGTCAAACTGAGAAATCAGGGGAGAAGTGTCTTGGTAAGGGAGAGGACCAAGAACCTAATGGTCACTTTGGCTAAACTCCAGAGAAAACTGTGTGGAGATGGGGGAAGCTTCCAGAAAGACAAATGTCATTGCAACACTCTACTAATCTTGGCATTGTGGCTAGACGACACATGAAAAACCAGCATGGAGTTTGTAAAAAGTCTCCTAAAGGACTCTTAGGGTGAGAAAAATGTGATTCTCTGGTCCAATGAAGCAAGGATTGAACTGTTTGGCCTCCGTTCTGTGTGTTATGTCTGGAGGAATCCAGTCATGCACAACCCCATTCCAACGGTGAAGCAAAGTGGTGGCAGCATCATGTTGTGGGGTTGTTTTTCAGCAGCAGGGAATGGGAGACTAGACAGGGTTTCAAGAAAGTAGAACAGAGTAAAGTGCAGAGATGATCCTTAATGAAAACCTGCAGCGGAACACTCTGGACCTCTGACTGGGCTCAATTACCTTAAATACAAAGGAAAGACAATGCAAGGAGTGAAAAGTCTCGAGTGGCCCAGCCAGAGTCCAGAGTTGAACGCAATCGTCCTGAAAGGTGCTGTCCACCGTTGGTCTCCACCCAGCCTTACCATCTGAGGGGTTGTTAACAGAATCCAGGTGTGCGATGCTTGTTGTGTAAGAGTCAAGAAGACTCCAGGCTGGAATTGCTGCAAAAGGGGCTTCAACCAAGTACTGGGTGAATGGTCTGAACACTTGTGAAATACTGGATTTCATTTTTTTTTTAAAATTTTTTAATCAATCTAAAATTCTGTTTTTGCTTTGATGTTTTCTTCTATTGAGTGTTGCTTGATGAGGAAAAACATGAATTTAAATGATTTTAGCATAAGCCTGGAACATAACAAAATGTGTAAAAAGTGAAGGGGTTTCAATACTTTCTGAAGGCACCGTACATCAGACTGCCAATTAATTGAACATGCACATCAAAAGGAATGTGAGAAGACATCTAGAGGAGCAGAGTGAGAGGGGTCTGAGTAGGCCCAGGTACAGCCTGCAGACTCCAAACAGACGTCCCATGACTGGACATGGGATTCAAAACAAGCCTCTGGGTCTGTAAGTTAGCAGTGCTCTTAACAAGTAGCCATGTGCTGTGCTCTGAATAGGAGGAGGACGAGGAGGTTGGGAGCATGTTCTGATTACAGCGTGTTGCTGCACCCACCACATGGCAAACCACCCGGAATGAGATCCAAGTGCAGCTGTGCAACGGGTGACACCTCAGCACCACACTGAACAGTGTGAGTTTTTTTTTTTTTTTTTTTTTTTTTTTTACAGTGTCTGGAGTCAGTCCTGGGGATGACGTTAAACTGCATCCGGCCCTGCAAGTGGTCCTCCAGCTTTCAGGGAACTCATGAGGGTTGGTGGCAGGACTGGCACTTAAGCCACCATAAAAAAAAACCTCACACAGCTCCGAGACGATAGAAAGGACCCCTTTTTGCTCTCCGCGGGAGTAGCTCTGCTGCAGCAGCCCATAGGAAGGCTGCTCACATCATGAAGGGGATGGGGGAAAGCCCTCGGGAGACCCATTCCTGGAAGAGTCGAAACCGTTGGAGAGCCAATGGGGTCAGGTCTGTTGGGGATTGGAAATGGCATGGTGCTAAGGCGTCGCCCGCTGCACGGCAGCACTCAGGTCCCAATTTGGGGCGGCCCATACGGGTGGGCACATGGAACGTCTTGTCTCTCCGGTAAGATGATGATCTTCCTCTGCTGTCAGAGGAGCTGTGTAATCTCTGCATTTCAGTGGCAGCACTCTCTGAGGTGTGCAGACCGGGGACTGGCCAGATCTCTGTAGGTGGATACACCTTTTATTGGTCTGGTCTGTCTGATGGCTGTCATACTCGGGGAGTAGCTGTTGCTGTAGTGGATTGGCTTCTTCCGATGGTGTCCAATGTCACTCTTTTCAATGAGCGTATTATGAGACTCAGATTACGGCACTCTCTGGGTGCCTTGTTTGTTGTCTCATTGTATGCTCTGACCACAGTGAGTGATGTCTCGGTGAGGGAGACATTTTATTCGCAGCTTCGCTTGGTGGTTGATGGGTGCCCATGAGGTGACACTCCTCTGGTCATGGGTGACTTTAATGCAGCCACGGGCATTGACAGGGCTGGCTATGACGATTGTCTCGGTCCCCATGGGTCTGGTGACCGAGGTGAAAGTGGCTGCATGTTCCTAGACTTTGCAAAAGGTCAGGGGCTGCGAATCACTGGATCCTGGTTTCAGCGCCCTGAACCGCATCTTTGGACTTGGTACTCCAATACTGGTGGTGCGGTGAAGGAGATCAATGACATTCTCGTGGGCAGACACTGGAGGCTCTTGCAAAACTGCAGGGTCTACAGAAGTGCCCGGTTTGTGAATTTTGACCACAGACTTGTTGTTGCTACTCTTAGGATTCAGCTTAGGTCCAGTAGGTTACCATCTACTAGGAAAATGAGCCGGGACTTGGCCAGACTCCAAGACCAGGCTGTTTCTAATGAGTTTGCATGCAGTTTGTGTGAGGAACTTGCAGATTTGGGTTTGTCTGCTGATCCTAATGTGATGTGGGAGACCTTCTATGACAAGACCCTGAAGGTTGCTGAGGGTTGTGTTGGTGTTACCGGTGTTCCCAGAAGAAGGTGTTTCATCTCGCAGGGCACCCTAGATATTATTGAGAGGAGTCGCAGCGCATGGCTCAATGGCAACTCTGGTCTGTACCGGGAACTGAGAAGGACGGCTGCAAGGGCTCTGAGGGCAGATAAAGAGGTGTTTGTCAGAGGAATTTGTGAGCAAGTGACACACCATCTGTGGTCTAGCGACCCATGTCCTGCTTACAGAGGAATCGAAGCATTACGCACATCCGAATCTGTTCCTCGGAGAGTCGCAGTCATGGCAGCTGATGGAACGGTCCTTGCGGCTAGGACGTTGGATATCTCTGTCCACAGTTCTTGAGGCTGATCCTCCAATTAGCTGTGAACCCCCCAGTCTCACTAAGATTGCACAGGTGGTAAACCAGCAGGGGGGGAAAGGCTGCAGGGATCTGTGGTATCCGGGGTGAACTTCTCCAGGCTGGTGGTAAGGCTGTCCTCCTGGCATTGCAAGCAATCTGCTTCCATTTGGGAGACTGGCATCATCCCAACTGACTGGAAAACAGGACTTGTTGTCCCTATCTGGAAAGGGAAGGGTGATCGCCTGGATTGCAGCAACTACAGGGGGATAACACTGCTCTTGGTGCCGGTTAAGGTCCTTGCTAGGGTCGTACTCAATAGGATCCGTGATCACTTGCTCACCTACCAGTGACCAGAACATTCTGGGTTTACGCCTAAGAAGTCTACCATTGATTGCATCCTGGCACTGAGGGTTCTCATGGAGCGCAAACGTGAATACTGGCAGAGTTTCTTTGCAGCCTTTGTTGATATTCATAAAGCGTTCAACTCAGTTGCCCTGTGGGACATCCTGAGGGTTCACAGGATCCCCTTGAGGATGCTGAATATCATAGCCGGCCTGTACTGTGAGTGCTGTGCAGAGTGGAGCCAGAACCTCTGCGTTCTTCCCAGTTGATTCTGGAGTTCGTCAGGGGTGTGTTCTGCTCCTACTCTGTTCAATGTTCGTATGGACTGGGTGTTGGGCAGGGTCGTGGCGTCCAGCGACTGTGGGGCATCTGTTGATGAAGAAAAATTCACAGATCTTGACTTTGCTGACGATGCTGTGATCTTCACGGAGTCAATGGAGGCTCTGATCAGGGCACTCGAGAGACTGAGCGAGGAGTCTGAGGCTGAGTCTGGGCTTGTGAGTGTTCTGATAAAAACCAAGAACCAGGCCTCTTGGGCACAGCCATCAGCAGTGTGTCTGTTTGCGGAAAGAGTGTCGACCTGGCAGGTTACGGGCCTTGCTCAGGGGCCTAATGGAGCAGAGTCTCTTCTGGCATTTATGGGATTCGAACCGGCAACTGGCATAGATCCCTAGCCTCAGAGCCACCACTTCACCCTTTGAATAGCAGTAGAAAAAAAAAAGATGGTGGTAGAATCTCTGACATTCATCCAGTTAGAAAAATTTGAGGTGGTCTGGGCATAAAAGCACTGAAACAAGAATTGGGCTACAGTCACTGAAGTCGTATACTGCACAGACACAGGTCCTTTGGTGTTGGTGGAACATTTTTGTGTACTGTATGTTACCATACCATACCATACCATTTTTATTTGTTAAGCGCTTAAAAACACAGCATTACAACTGACCGAAGCGCTGTACAGTTAAAACAAGCAAGACTAAAAGCAAAATATTAAAAACAAACATTAAGAGAGAATTAAAACAGACACTAAAAAACAGGTCAGGGGACCCAATAAAACAGAGAAATAGCAAAAAGCAAGTGGAAATAAGACAGGTTAAGAATTAAAAGCCAATGTGAAGAAGTGAGTTTTTAGGTGTGATTTGAATGTGGCGACTGAAGCGGCTTGCCTAACCACTAAAGGTAAGGAGTTCCAGAGCCTAGGTGCACAGACAGAAAAAGCCCTTTCACCACGAGCTTTAAAATGTGCCTTGGGAACGGTTAGGAGCAGCTGATCTGCGGATCTAAGAACACGAGGGGGATTGTGACGATGGAGCAAGACACTCAAGTAGGCAGGGGCTAAACCATTTAGTGCCTTATAGGTTAAGAGGAGTATCTTAAAATCAATTCTGAAGCTAACCGGCAGTTCTACGAGTTTATACTCGTGTGTTCTATCAAGTGTGCTCTTTTATGCAGTAGTATGTCAGGGTAGTAGTATTAGTATGACCTCTTAGGCACGGCCATCAGCAGCGTGTCTGTTTGCGGAAAGAGTGTTGACCTCGTCAAGAGGTTTACTTACTTCGGCAGTGACATTCATGTCTCTGGTGACTCTTCCTATGAAGTCAGTAGACAGACTGGGAGAGCATGAGGGTCATGAGATCATTGGAAAGGGGTGTGTAGCGCTCCAGATATCAATGCAAAAGGACGAAGGTCCAAGTCTTTAGAGTCCTGGTGCTTCCTGTCTTGCTATACGGCTGAGAGACATGGACGCTATCCAGTGACCTGAGATAAAGTCTGGGCTCCTTTGTTACTGTGTGTCTTTGGAGAATCCTTGGGTACCGTTGGTTTGACTTTGTGTCAAATGAGTGGTTGCTCACAGAGTCCCGAATGAGGCACATTTCCTGCATTGTGAGGGAGCGTCATTTATGGCACTACAGCCATGTGGCGCAATTCCCTGAGGGTGATTTGGCTTGCAGGATCCTCATTGTTGAGGACCCGAGTGGCTGACCCACGTAACTCCTGGCTGAGGCAGATAGAGGGTCAATTCTGGAGGGTGAGATGTAACCGCGTGTCTGCCTGGGGGGGTGTTGTGGGGGATGTGTTGCCAACCAGGATTCCAAGCCGTTTTGTTGTGCGGTAACGTGCTGTACCAGTGCATGCTCCCCAACCTGACCTCAATATATTAATCTAGAAAAGGTGTCTCTATTCAGGGTACTCACCTGGGCTCTCTGGTGGAAGGAAAACAGACAGAAAGAAGTTGGCCAAACTGCTGACTATAATGAAGAATGACTCACATCCTCTTCTGGACTCCACAGCTGTGCACTAGGAGCAGCTCATTCTTACCAACTGCCATTTGATGTTATAACTTTGCCTTTGGCTAGACTATGAGAAGTTAAGATTAATTTGATTACACTTGCATTTATTTATTGGCCAGGATAAGTAAGGGTTACTCTGACACTGAAAAAATTATAAAGGTTGAAGATGTAACATTTTGGCTAAAGACCATACACACCCGATGAAGGCTGCACAGCTGAAATGTTATTTCACCAACCTTTTACTTTTTCAGTATCTAAATAAACTATATTTTTTTCCACTTTTTGTACGCTATTTACTTTATACACTAACTCTACATTACTGTTTAGGCCTTCATCACCAGTTATAATTCATTCATTATCCTAACTCAATGTGTAAAATATACCACTTCACCAAAATCTTTAAAATTTGCTGAATCAGCACATCAGGTTAATTGAGTTGCTCCAGGTCAGCCACAGCCATGGACCTTATGGCCACACCAATTACAGTACCTGTCAGATTGAACACCTGTTACCTCTGGAGCCATGCCCCCACACACAGCCAGTCAACAAGAACCAAATTAATGGAGGGTAACAATTAAGATTGTGGGTCCCACACACTCCACACAACCTGCAGAGCACCTTCAGCACAGGCCTAATCCTACTATTGTGCTCCAGGGGGCGCATCCAGAGGGCCTTCTTACCAGCTTCCATTAGTTACTACAACACATCCTCTGTCTGCAGAAGGTTTTTGCAATTTTAATGTTATTAATAATAGAATTTTTTATTTATTTACTTTACCCTTTTATCTTGAGTTTATTCTGTGTGGATATTTCTAGTTTTTTTTTTTTTTAGTACTGCTGCATCTTCTTGAGATAAATAAAAAATAAATAAAATAGGTAAGGTATAGCTTGGTATGGTATGTACACTATCTGCTACAGAACCTTTTGTATCTGTCCATTGTAGTATTTTTCATATTTATTAATCTGTTTGATATTATGCCCTTCATATCCATCTATTAAAGACCCTTTTAAAACTGCCTGTCTTAGTCCCTTACTGCCTCTTACTTACATCTATTTATCTATTATAGGGGCCATAATTTCTATATATCCAGATTAAATGTTTTTTTTTATTCTTATAGCTATACTTATGTTTAATTCTGTTGCTTGTAGAGATGCTGTGAATTTCCCCTTGGGATTAATAAAGTATCTATCTATCTATCTAATTTTTTTTATTGGCGCAAGTAAAAGTTGGGAGATATGTCAATGGAATTAGAACACATCAACTTTAATTGCTGTTCTTTCTACGCATCCATCTGTCTGTCTGTAAAATTACAGTATGTATTTTAAATAATTATTGTTTAAAATGGTGCCAGAGAGTGGAGTGGTGTTGCATGTTGGCCAAAGAATCTCACTGTTTCTTGTATTATTATAACTAGTACCACTGTCTACATGTTCAGTATGTAACTATAGGCATGTGACCACTAATGGGGGATCCTTAAATATTTTCTCCTTGAACAGAAGAGGAAAGGAGCATCTTTAGGATTCTCTGCTCACTCCATAGAGCAATCAGTGCAAGGAGATGCAGCGCCTTTTGTCCAGTGCCATGGCTATCTATCTATTGTATAGTGCCTCTCACATCTATCTATCTATCTATCTATCTATCTATCTATCTATCTATCTATCTATCTATCTATCTATCTATCTATCTATCTATTATAAAGTGCCTTTCATATCTATATCTATCTATCGATCTGCTATATAGTGCCTTTCATATCTATCTATCTATCTATCTATCTATCTATCTATCTATCTATCTATCTATCTATCTATCTATCTATCTATCTATCTATCTATCTATCTATCTATCTATCTATCTGCTATATAGTGCCTTTCATATCTATCTATCTATCTACTGAATTGTTATTTTGTTCATTGTTAAAGGCAATTATTCTTCTTTGTACTAATCTTGAGTGTGTGTGTACTTAAGGTAACATTAGTTTTCAGTTGTTTCGTGCTTATTTTTTAAGTCTGTGTAGCAATGCTTTGTATTTTGTACTTACTTGCTATAAACAAATTTCCCTTGGGGATAATAAAGTCTACCTAACCTACTGTATCTATCTATCTATCTGTTATAGCGCCTTTCTGATCTATCTACCTTTGCACCTTTCATATTTAACTACCTGCCTACTATAGGGCCTTTCATATCTAACAATCTATCCAGCTATTACAGAGCCCTTTCTTTCTTTCTTTCTTTCTTTCTTTCTTTCTTTCTTTCTTTCTTTCTTTCTTTCTTTCTTTCTTTCTTTCTTTCTTTCTTTCTTTCTTTCTTTCTTTCGTTCTTTGTCTGTCTGTCTTTCAAAGCTATCTATTATAAAGCCTTTAGAATATATTGCATTTCTCTGTCTATTACAGTGCCTTTCATATCTATTTACCTATCCACCTTATAACTCTATTTGTATTTATCACACCAGCTTCATGATAACCTTGCAGAACACATGTATTTAAATAATTCAGACTACAGTAAAAGCTGAATAAGTCACTCATTTCGATGATGGATCTTTCTGAACTGACAGGACATTTGGTATCATTTTTTGTATGTACATACTAGGGTGCAGCGCTCTTGCCATGTTCTCTCAGTTTCTAATTATTGAATTAAAGGATTAATGCTGTATTCCACTTAAACAAGCGCACCAAACCCCCCCAGTACTGCTACCACTCCACGTCGCCTCCAACACAAACCATTAAAAAAAGTCCAATTAAAAAAAGCTTACTGTTCAGGACTCGACACTGACGTCCTACGCCCATCCACTGCCACATTGCTCCTGGGTCTCTTCACCACTGGAGGTCGAGGAGGGCGGGCCTGAAAAGATCAGAGGGAACAAAAAAACACAAAGGAACAATGCTCATTATGGACAGAAGCAAAATTTACAAGTCATCCTGTAGGGAACACATCAGGCTGTTAGGGGAAGGTTTAGGGAATTGTGAGAAATCCGAACATTATGTATAGTAGTGATGATTCAAACACAACAGAAAACTAGTGTGTGTGTGTGTGTATGCTTGGTAAAGGGAGGGCTTGGAGAGGCAAACAGAACATTCATAGGAAAGAGAAAAAGAAAGATTTGTCAGGTTTGACGGATAGAATTGTACAGCGCCTCTCATGTACAATATACTGGTCAAAGTGCTGAACAAAACAAAAAAACATCAAATAACCAACGAGATTTATATGGTTTTAAGTCTACAAATCTGCTTAGAGGGTGAACTGCCTTTAACTTCGTTGACAAGTTTATTTTGTCAATTAATGTGACCCTTGGAGAGACTATTTAGGTCAGGATCTGAACATCTGCTGGATTTTAGACTTGCTAGTACAGTGCAAAAAGTATAGGCACCCCTTTGAGGTTGCATGATAATTTGCTCAGTCTTTATAACAGAAGATCACAGCAATATGCCATTTTTTTATTAGGGAAATGTAGACTAGGGCAGGGGTCCCCAACCCCCGGGCCGTAGCCGTCTGACAGCCGGGCCGCGAGAGAACTGCCGGCAACGGCGACTCACTCAGACTTTTCAGAACGCTTGGCGGGCGGGGCTTTGCAGCGGTGCAGAGAGAGGAGAGAGACCGAGGTGAGAGACTATTACAACAAAGTATTTTTATGGTCCCGACAGTTTCCCCATATGACATGAGTCTATAGAAATCACGTTACTACGAAGTACATTCAACAGATGCTTTCATTACAACAAAGTGACCTTGAAATGCTTGAATGAATCATCCACAGAGCAGTTAGATCTGTGGTCGCAGCAAGTTGTGCACGTTTGCACAACGATCCCCAAACAGAAACAATGTAAAAAAAAATTCTTTCTTCGAACTTTCCTCGTACTGTTTTTTTTTTTTTTTTTTTTTTGCTGTTTTTGTTGTCTGTGGTTTTCAGTGATACCTTTTGCTTATTGCTTGTCAACATTTGAAAAACATCCATTGGAATTTAACTCATTGTCACCCTCCTATAGAAACGGCAGACACGACAAAAAGATAGCAGTGTTAATGTTTGTGATGTGCAATCTGTTGGATTGGCAAATGTAAAGCATATGTCTTTGTTATATGCAAAAAAAGAAGAAAAATCTCGGGTTGCAAACGTATGCGAACTGCTTAATAATTTAATAATAATAGAAATGTTATGTAAATTGTGTATAAAACTGCACAACCCATCCCCCCACCGGTCCGTGGAAAAATTTGCATCTAATGGTCCTTGCTGTCAAAAAGGTTGGGGACCACTGGACTAGGGGATGTTTATCAGACCAAAAGTCTCAGTGTAACATTACAGTAATCCCTTGCTATATTGCGCTTCGACTTTCGTGGCTTCACTCTATCGCGGATTTTATATGTAAGAATTTTTAAATATATATCGCGGATTTTTCGCTGGTTCGTGGGTTTCAGTGGACAATGGGTCTTTTAATTTCTGGTACATGCTTCCTCAGTTGGTTTGCCCAGTTAATTTCATACAAGAATATTAAATAAACTCCTCAAATATATTGTGAGCAGGGGGGCTGTTTGCACCCCTAGAGGATACGGCCGCTCCTCAAAAAACGCTGAAAGACTACCATCACATTGCTCCCTTCCTTGCTGGGCTTATTTGTGGCTGCTTTGTCAAGCGATATGCTTCCCGCACGGTGCTTCACATACTTAAAAGCCCAAACAGCGCCTATCAGTTTTTGATTGTTTGCTTTTCTCTCCTTCTCTCTCTGACATTCTCTGCTCCTGACGCGCACTCCTTTGAAGAAGAAGATATGTTTGCATTCTTTTAATTGTGAGACGGAACTGTCATCTCTGTCTTGTCATGGAGCACAGTTTAAACTTTTGAAAAAGAGACAAATGTTTGTTTGCAGTGTTTGAATAAAGTTCCTGTCTCTCTACAACCTCCTGTGTTTCTGTGCAAATCTGTGACCCAAGCATGACAATATACCATATTTTTCGCACCATAAGACACACTTTTTTTCCCCCAAAAGAAGGTTGGAAATGTCTGTGCGTCTTATGGAGCGAATATTGCGTCACAGACCATGATGTGTATTACCTGACAAAAGTCGACATCCAGGGGTAGAGGGCGACAAAACTCACTGTTACGTTGCAGGCATTCCCTCTGTGCTTGGAGGAATGTTAGACTCATTGACTCGGCATCTAATCGTTGCGTGTGCGTGAGTTGCGAAATGTAAACAAATATAAGCAAAGGCAAGATAGCATCTACATCTCATGAGGGAGCGAAGCGAGTGCAGAAAACAAAATACTCAGCAGAGGATGTTTTGCGCATTATCACTGAGTCGGACTCTGGACTCGACAGATTACCAGCCGCTGGACTACTTCAGGCTGTTCTTTCCTGAAGCTGCCTTTCAGCTACTGTCAGACGAGACAAACAGGTATGCAGAGCAATTTTTTGAATCAAGGGCTGTGCTTGCACCGCATTCTCGTTTTTCAAACTGGAAACCCACAACAAAACACGAGATGAAGGGCTTTGTGGCATTACAAATATAGATGGGACTAGACTGGTGATATAACTTTAGGGAGCATTGGTCCAAACGTGCTTTGTCCCCTGGTGGCTTTGGACAGGTTATGCCGCGTGATGATAGGTACGTGCTCCTGCAAAGTGAATGTGAGCAACTGAGCTTAATAAATTCTAACACTAGCGATGAGGAGTTCTTGGGGTTTCCATAAAACTAGAAGAGTGCTTGAACCTTAAAGTCTCTCCTTATTTGTTAATGACAGTGATGATGTTTCTTAATACTGCTGTTGAAGTTACATGGTTGAAATATTATTCTGCTACATTTTATTAAACATATTAGTGCACCATTTGGTTCAGAATATTTTTTTTCTTGTTTTCCTCCTCTAAACCTAGGTGCGTCTAATGGTCAGGTGCGTCTTATGGTGCAAAAAATACGGTAAAAGTAACCATATAATAATATGGTTTTTACTTCGTGGATTTTCACCTTTCGCGGGGGTTGGGGTTCTGCAACGCAACCCCCCCGATGGTGGAGGGATTACTGTATTGAGTTGTAAGAAATAAAATAAAATGTAAAAAATGGGATGTGCTAAAGTTTTGGCACCCTTTTAATTGCATTAATTTAAAGACCTGTAGTCATTTAATGCTGACCGGTTGTAGCACAAAATTGCTTTGATTAGCTCATTAGACTTTAAACTACAAAGACAGATGCAACCAATCACGAAAAAGGTTATTTAATATAGGTAACTGCTAGTTGTGCTTGTCACTGGTTCTCACTTAGAGAGTGGCAACATGAGAACCTCTAAAGAAGTCTCTACTGACCTAAAAACTAAGATAATTTGTCGTTATGAATTAGGAGAAGGGTACAAGAAATTACCACAAAAGTTTGGACTGTCTGTCTTCACAGTCAGAAATGTAGTTAGGAAATGGAAGGCAACAGGAAGACTTTTTGTGAAGGAAAGATGTGGTAGGCCAAGAAAAATATCTGAAAGGCATAGCCTAAGGCTGGTTAGAATGGTCACAGACAAACCACAGACCACCTCCAGAGAGCTACAAGAACATCTAGCTGCCTAGAGTGTCATTGTAGATCGTTGCATCAGTCCAGGTCACTTTGGGTGTTGCGCAAAAAGCCATTTCTGAGTACTCGCCACAAAAGTGTATCTGGACAAGCAAGAAACATTTTGGGAAAAAATACTATGGACAGATGAGACTAAGCTAGAATTATTTGGTCACAACCAGGCGGTACACATGGGTAAAAAAACACACAGCCTTCCAAGGAGGAGAACTTGCTGCCTTTTGTAAAATTTGGTGGAAGGGTCCATCATGTTATGGGGTTGTGTGGCTAGCACAAGTACTGGAAACCTTGTTAAAGTTGAGGGCCGCATGGATTCCTCCCCGTATCAGATTCTTGACAAGAATGTTTAGGAGTCAGTCACAAAATTGAAGTTACACTGGAGTTGGATGTTTCAGCAAGACAATGATCCAAAGCACCGTTCAAAATCTACCAAGGAATTCATGCAGAGGCACAAGTACAATGTTCTAAAATGGCCATCCCAGTCCCCAGACCTGAACATCATTGAAAATGTATGGATTGGTTTGAAGCAGGCTGTCCATGCTCGCAAGCCATTAAACCTGACTGAACTGGAGGCACTGTACATGGAAGAAGGGTCCAAAATACCACAAGCCAGAATTCAGGGACTTTGTGAATTTCCCCTTGGGATTAATAAAGTATCTATCTATCTATCTATCTATCTATCTATCTAGTCAGTGGCTATAGGAGGCATCTATAGGCTGTTATTTCAGCAAAAGGAGATTCTACTCAATATTGATGGGATTATTCCTTTGAGGTGCCCAAATTTATGCACCTGCCTATTTTTGTGTAAATGCACATTAAATTGGTTCTGTTGACGATACTGACACTACTGAAATGTTCCTGTTTCCATAAAGTACAAAATAGATTAAAATGAAGTTGCTGCCTCAAAAGCTTAGCAAGTTATAAATTGATACAGTGATTTTTATCAGGGGTGCCAAACTTTTACATAGTACTGTAGTTTGCGCTTTCCACATCTGCTCAGTAGTGTGAGCCAGGGTTCCATCTAAGCCTTAGCACTCTTAGTCCGCAGTGGTCCTTATTCCCAAACACACCTTTATCACGAGGTAATAGTGGGAGTATTACTATCACGTCTACACCGTCTCAAAAACATGTAGAAGGTCACCACTCTCCAGCGTAATGACAAACTTCATTTTACTGAAAATGCCAATAACTGACTATCCATTTATCCAAATATATTAGTAGCTTCCGAAGGTGTTGGTCATAAAGTCTTTTTTATTATTAAGGCATTCTTCTTTTTAAGCCTGCATATGCTGGGTTCAAGTCCAAGTGTCTGTTAATGGCATTTTCATTAGACAGCCACGATTGAGGCAGCTCTCTGGCGCTCTTAGTATTGGCCCTCAATTTTACTTTCACAGTGTCCCAGTTAAACATGTGTCAAGTGGAACTTGTATGTGTGTAAATCACAGACCGTGGGTCTTCCCTTCTGACAGCACTCCGATGTTCCTGTTTACGTGTTGACTTTATGACCAACACCTTCCGAACCCCACCTTATTAACCCACACCCCCTTTTACAACCTCCCCCCCTCCATCCCCACCTATATATTGCCTTTGATTCCTGTGTGTCTAATCATTATCCTCTGATGAAGACAACTAACAGGTTGTCAAAAGCTTAGGAATAAAAAGTACTTTATGACACATGACTCATTTCCCCCTTTATGGATCTCTAGCTGAGTGCCAACTTTAAAATTTTCGTGTTGACACATAAAACCATAAACAACGTAAACCCCAGCTCTCCTACAGAGCATGCAATGGGATTACAAGATGCAGGCCCCAAGATAAATACAACCACCGGAGACACATAAGCCACCATCTATGAGGCACCCAAACTCAGGAAGTCTGCTAAACATATCAGGTGCCCAGTTTGTCTTTACTTTTAAATTAAAGATGAAGGCTTATTGTGTTTACCTAGGACATCTACAGTGCTGTTATTCATTGTGACTGGCTCTTACTAAATCTATCCGATTCTCTTTTTTACATCTTTCCCCTGCTACTCTAATCACAATATGCTTTTGGACCTGACAATGAGGCCGAAGATATGATACTATGTCATCACCAATGATAGACCACTTATGTATTCTGTATGCTGCCAATTTCATTGGCATATTACCCTGTGTATTGCTCCAAGTGGGCTTACATGGCCCCTTGACCATTGTCAGTATATGGAGACACTTCTGAGGTCCGGTGCTGTTTTCTAACCACTCGGGTCTGCTGATGAATGGCATCTAGTGATGTGGCATCAAATCGTTATTCAGACCCTTTCTGTGTATCTCCAAGCTGGTGGAACAGATTTCGCCCCTCTATTTGAAATCCTAAACCCATCTCAGTGTGTTTAAAAAGCATTTGAAGACCCTCTTGTTCAGTTACTTTCTGTCTAATTGATATTAGACGTTAGGTTTTATTAAATAGGAATATTAAGTCACTTATATTTAGCAATTTTAATACCCTTGTCCTGTAACAATTGTTCACAGTCAGTCAGTCCCCCAGACATGATTATGTTGACCTTTTTTTTTTTTTTTTTTAATGACTGAATAAAATTGTCTAAGAAAATTAATGTAAAAGTAGTTAGATTTTACCCTGCCTCCTTCCAAATGATTTTATGTCCCAGAGTTTTATTTTCTATACAATCTACTGCATGTAAACTAGAATTTAGTTTTCACATCTTCTTTGCCAGCACACCTTACGGTTTTCTCATTAATATACTGTATATATTTAAGAAGAACAACATTCTTCTAAAATATCTGTTTATTGCAAATATGGTAGTTATATTATGCACTGGTGAGGCTTTGCCTGGAGTTCTGCATGCAGTTTTGGCCTCCTGACTACAACAAAGATGTCACAGTGCAAGAAAAAGTCCAGAGAAGAACAACTCGGGGACTGAGAGGCACGAGCCTGGAGGAAACATTCGATGAGTTTAATGTTTCCAGGTTAAGCAAACAGAGATTAAGTGAGAACATGAATTATGAAAGGAATGAGCGTAGTGGATCAAGACTGTTACATTAAAATGAGTTCATCAAGAACACAGGGGCACAGTTGGAAACTTGTTAAAGGTAAATTTCACACGAACATTAGGAAGTTTTTCTTCACATTGAGAACCACAGACACTTGGAATAAGTGACCACATAGTGTGGCAGACAGGAGGACTTCAAAACACGACTTGATGTTATTGTGGCGGAACTAAGTGGACAGGACTGGCGAGCTTTGTTGGGCTGAATGGCCTGCTTTCGTCACAAATTGCCTAATGTATGTATTTATTGTATTAACATATCAATATTAGTTTGTATTTTACTAAAACAACATTTGTCTATATGCGCATTGGTCTGTAAAAGTGACGCAGATAAGAGTAACATAGACAAGAGAGATATTAAAAGCAGTTTATCAGATAGACAGATATGAATCGTGGTATAGATAGATAGATAGATAGATAGATAGATAGATAGATAGATAGATAGATAGATAGATAGATAGATAGATAGATAGGAAAGGCACTATAAAGTAGACAGATAGATAGATAGATATGAAAGGCACTATACAGCAGATAGATAGATAGATAGATAGATAGATAGATAGATAGATATGAAAGGCACTATACGATAGATATATAGATAGATAGATAGATAGATAGATAGATAGATAGATAGATAGATAGATATGAAAGGCACTTTATAATAGATAGATAGATAGATAGATAGATAGATAGATAGATAGATAGATAGATATGAAAGGCACTATACGATAGATATATAGATAGATAGATATGAAAGGCACTTTATAATAGATAGATAGATAGATAGATAGATAGATAGATAGATGAAAGGCACTATATAATAGATAGATAGATGTGAAAGGCACTATATAGCAGATAGAGATAGATAGATAGATAGATAGATAGATAGATAGATAGATAGATAGATAGATAGATAGATAGATATGAAAGGCACTTTATAATAGATAGATTGATAGATAGATATGAAAGGGACTATATAATAGATAGATAGATAGATAGATAGATAGATAGATAGATAGATAGATAGATAGATATGAAAGGCACTTTATAATAGATAGATTGATAGATAGATATGAAAGGGACTATATAATAGATAGATAGATAGATAGATAGATAGATAGATAGATAGATAGATAGATAGATAGATAGATAGATAGATAGATAGATAGATACTTTATTAATCCAAATGGGTATTTATGAGACAGATAGATAGATGTAAAAGACACTACATAATGGATATCCACTTCTTTTCAAAGAAATATTTAAGGAACTCATCTCTTAATTTTCCCCTTAGTGGTCACACACTCAGCTGTGTGAAAGATAGATAGATAGATAGATAGATAGATAGATAGATAGATAGATAGGAAAGGCACTATAAAGTAGACAGATAGATAGATAGATATGAAAGGCACTATACAGCAGATAGATAGATAGATAGATATGAAAGGCACTTTATAATAGATAGATAGATAGATAGATAGATGTGAAAGGCACTATATAGCAGATAGAGATAGATAGATAGATAGATAGATAGATAGATAGATAGATAGATAGATAGATAGATAGATAGATATGAAAGGCACTTTATGATAGATAGATAGATAGATAGATAGATAGATAGATATGAAAGGCACTATACGATAGATATATAGATAGATACATAGATAGATAGATAGATAGATAGATAGATAGATAGATATGAAAGGCACTTTATAATAGATAGATAGATAGATAGATAGATAGATAGATAGATAGATAGATATGAAAGGTACTAGATAGATAGATAGATAGATAGATAGATAGATAGATAGATAGATAGATAGATAGATAGATAGATAGATAGATAGATAGATAGATAGATAGATAGCCATGGCACTGGACAAAAGGCGCTGCATCTCCTTGCACTGATTGCTCTATGGAGTGAGCAGAGAATCCTAAAGATGCTCCTTTCCTCTTCTGTTCAAGGAGAAAATATTTAAGGACCCCCCATTAGTGGTCACATGCCTATAGTTACATACTGAACATGTAGACAGTGGTACTAGTTATAATAATACAAGAAACAGTGAGATTCTTCGGCCAACATGCAACACCACTCCACTCTCTGGCACCATCTTAAACAATAATTATTTGAAATACATACTGTAATTTTACAGACAGACAGATTTACATTTTACAACATTTATTTATATAGCACATTTTCATACAAAAAGTAGCTCAAAGTGCTTTACATAATGAAGAAAAATAAAATGGATGCATAGAAAGAACAGCAATTAAAGTTGATGTGTTCTAATTCCATTAACATATCTCCCAACTTTTATTTGCGCCAATAAAAAAAATTTTATTGGAAAGAATATGGGAAGCCTCAAAGATCCTGTAATCTTCGATGTCATTTTTTAAATAAAGGAAAAAACAAAATACAATTTCACAAGACCTCAAATTTGAGCATCTTAAGGATAAATTTTAAAGTAAATGGCTCAGGAGCATGTACAGAAAAAGACACAAACTTACTTCACTGCATAGAGAAAGGACCAGAGTAATTATGAAATAAACTGAAATGAGCTGAGGTTATGAAACGTCGCTGGCCGCACTTCTCAGAGGTCATGAACTCACAACGAATATGAAACCAAAAAAAAAAAAAAAAAAAGCAAAGCCCTTGGTGACCTATAAAGGTACTGGACTGGATTGCGAACCCAGGACCAAGGGATGGAAGGGGGGATTAAGTTTTATGGCAAGTTTGTCTGAACTTTCAACAGGGTAAAACAGAACAGAAAAAGAACAACAGAGCTAATTAGAGGAGCTGAGCTGTCAGAACACAGCCGAATGGCTCAGTGCCAACAAACAAAAGAAGCAGCCTGGCAATCACTGGGATCGATGGAGAAGACTGCTTCATTAAGGGATGATAGAATGAAGTTTGGGGGGGGGTGTGTGTGTGTGTGTGTGTAGGGGGGGCAAAGGAAAGAAAGGCTGTTTAATTAAGCCTGAGCTGG